>NC_092461.1:89455930-89653430 GCF_047495875.1 Pithys albifrons albifrons
TGGCCTGGTGATGTCTCTGTCTGCTGTCTCTACCAAGTGGTTGCTTGCTTATTTGTTTGTTCGGGGGTTTCCTTACTCCTTCATCCCTGCTGTTGTGTACATATGAAACAGTGCTGAATGGTGGAAAAGCTGAGAGAAAACAAAGCCTGGGAATCCCTGCCAGTGACCTGGCTGCCACCACCAGGGAATTCAGACTATCGGGGTTTTCATGTCAATCTTCTCCTGAAGCTTTTTGCCTTGAATGCTGTGTAAGACTTGTGTTTGCTGTTTTTACTCAGCAGAAACTTTCTCTTTCAAACCTCTTCATGTGAGAAGGGCAGGCAATTTCTGCGCATTTTGCAGTGATTCTCAGCTACAGTCAGAGTGCAAGGATATATTCTTTGATGACAAAATCACAAAGCCTTAAGAAAGCATTAAAGGGGCGGGCAGGAAGATAATTCAGCAGGAAAATAGGGAGTTGAACAGGAAAGGCTTTTGAATAAGTAATTTGTAATAAAACCTTTTTTTTTCTTTACTTAAACACTTTGAGCTTTTACTATGTTCTTTCAAAATGAATAGAAAGTTATTGCTGATGGTGACTGGGGTGTTTGCCTTCTGTACCAGTGCGCTTGCCTTTTAATCGCTAAACTTTTGTTTTGCACTTCACTATTAGTTAGTGATGCAAATGGAGGCTGAAATCCATGTGCCTGCTGAAGTCACTTCTCTAGGAGCCCCAGGCACCCTGGGCCTACAGTCTTTGTCATCCTGATCTTTGGTGCTCTCAATAATGCAGCAAGCCTTTTCTCCACCAAAGCGTCACCTGTCTAGGTGAGTCGTGCCATCCCCTATCTGAAGTGACAGCCATCTTTGAGTACCAGCATCTTAACTGACTTCTCTTTCATCATCCATGTTAGAGAAATAATATTTTCGACAAGGTGTTGGGTTTTTTTCCCCCTTTTCTTTATTCTTTCCCCAGCCCCCCTTCACCCCTTGGTTAGAGCACCTGATCAAAAAATTATTTCTGACAAAGATTTCCTGCTCCAAATTAAATGAGCTCAAGGAGACGGAGCATTTTCACGCAGAAAGAAAGGGAAACGTTGATGTTGGAAGTTAATGAATCTGGGAGGAGAGAGAACATTATTGAGACTGGATAATATGATCTAACAGCTTTCCTTCTTCTTATCCTCCCTGTAAAGAATGTATGGAAGTCAGTTATGTGGCATGATTCTAACATCTGTCCTACCCCATAATGGTAATTTGTATAAGTAATGGAAACAGGTTAAATACTTCCATTCTAATGTTGCCAGCAGGGATGAAAATGAACATTTCAATGAAATAATCTCGACAGAGCAGGGAGAGGAGGGGTGGATGGACTGATTCATCTCCAGCTCTCTTTGGTGATCCGAACACTAATGAGAACGCTTGAATGTATAGTTTATCAGATAGAAGGGGAAGAGCAAGTAAATTTCTCAGATTAGAATCGCTGTGAAAATATACCCACATGCAAGCTGCTTCCTTCTCCAATTGCCAGTGTTGGCTAATAATTTGCAGCATTCATTTTAAGGGGATAGAGAAGAGAAGAAAAAGAGGTGAAGAATCTTTTTGTTGGCTTTTAATGGGATGCCTTTAAGGGTTATCACTCAACCTGCTAGAAGCACAGAGATTGTTCTTGTTGCAGCGCCTTATCTACTTTTCAGACCCATTGCATTAGAATTAGAGGGTAGGCAGTTCTTGTATTTTGCCCCCCATTTTGCTGCAATTAGAAATGAAAGACATACACCTCTGTAGTAAGGTTATCTGGTTGTCTGATAGTCTGTTCTGCTCCTCAGCCATTGTCATAACTAAACCATATTTTTCCACTGTAGTGACATCATAATACAGACACAGACACACACACACACACACACACAGATTTGTAGCATCTGTGCCAGAATTTTGTTATGAATATTTGTATATACTAATACAGAGAATTCACAAATCTTCCAGCAGGCATGTTAACCTCTCATAACGTGAGATTTTGGATTCTTTTGTAAAACTCTCATGACTCTATTCTGGAAATATATCTGTAAATGTTTTTTTTTTTCATCTCTCATTTTTCTGTAATAAGAGAGATGTGTGGCTATAGACTGTCTTTTCTTGCCATAATTTTTTTTCCCAACATGTGATGTGTGTTTTTGTGTGCAGAGGAAATCACCCCCAGCCTGTATTGCAGTTTGTGCAAGGTGACAGTGTCGGCTGTGAAAACTTCTGCAGCTGCTGTCTCCTGTTGGCTGGGTAAATATTAGAAGCTGTGGAAATACATCTGTTGAAGAATGGTGAACACTCACATTGTGCCACTATTGTTTAGTCTCAGAGTAGGCCCTGATTTAGTGAAGAATTTTAGACCTAAGCCTATCCCTATTTGTCAAAACTATGAAATGTGTATTTTGGTGAAAATTATTTCATTATTCAATTCTTTTACTGAACTGTGACCTTCAATACTTAGGTGTTTCTTCTGAATAAATTTATTCATTTGGAGGATTTAAAATTGGGTCTTGAAGAGCTTACTGCATTTAATTTTACAGACTCTTAAAACAAAATACAATTGTTACTCATGGTCCTTTTCAAAATAATGTATTCAATGTTGAATCCATTTTTGAGTGGAAAAGAATACCGTAGAGATATATTCCTCCAAAAGCACTGGTCCAAGGTTGTGGAAAGGTTTTATGCAAGAATATTTGTATTTTTAACCACATCCTTACATTTCAGATCTCCCTCTGCTTTTTCAAACAATGGATTTGTATTTATAGTGTAAATATTCTCACTGAAGCAAACACAATGTGCTGTGCTACTCACATGTACGATATATAGCGTCTCATGTCCACTTAGATTAGAATGCACAGCTTCTAACACTGCTCAAAGATGACAGTATATCTATGGGGAAGCATTGGCATCCAGAAGGCTCATTTTATAGACAAAAATATAATAGCAAGACTTAATAAGAAGAAAAGAAATACAAACTGCCCCCCTAATTTTTAGTTGTTTGGAATTTGAAGCCTTTTCCCCCTTTTTCATCTTGCATTTGCCTCAGTCTGTCCATGCACAGAGAAGGAAGAGAAAAGCAGTTCTGTAATTTCTTCCTCTTTGAATATAGTTTTTGTTGAGGAGGATCATTGCTTTTATCTGCTCTTGATATTTTTGTGTGGTTTCAGGACATGTGTAAGCCAGCAGTATCTTTGCAGATGCAGAAATATCTGCAGAAGATTGCTGAGAGTTGGTCAGTCACAGAAATATATGCTGTCTGAAATCTGTCCATTGATGTACCTGTTAGAATTTAGAGAGATAATCTGAATGTTTCATGCTTTTATGTAAGGTAGAACAATATTACTTGTCTCTGCAAGTAATTATAATAGGACTGGTTTTGCTATGTTTAAAATTCTGAAGTTTACTTACTTGTCAGATTTCTGTGAGAATTTTAGTAAAACATGCATGTTTCAGAAATTAATGTTCTTCATTTTGTTGCTTCTGCATTCGCTCTTACAGAAACCTTTTCAGTTAGAGAATTGCACTGACCTTGCAAAATACCATATGTTGAGTGTGCTGCTATTCATCTCATAAGCATTAGTAGTCTTGAATGAATAGGTATTATCTGTATCCTATGATAACTAAAGGAGTTAAATAAAGTCTTTTTGATTGCAGTGTTAGAAATTGAACATTACAGATAAATTACTCTCTTTTTTGTTAAGAACCATTATTTCTTTGTGTGATTTTAGATAACTGTACAGACATGTGGGTGTGTACGTCATGCACATTCAGGGTTTTTTTTGAAACTGGCTTAAATTCTGAAATCATAGAAAGTCATAGTTCTGGCCAATTGCACATTCTTTAACTCTTGCAGTTTATGTTAGTAAGGGAGAGAACTCATTTGTGTAGTAGACTCAGCAAAACCTAAGAGCAGGAAAAGTAAGTAAAAGATGGATATTTCACCCTAACACTCAAATTTCTTTTCTTTGACATTTTAACACAGACCTTACAGGTAATTTTAATGCTTCTTGTGTGGTTTGGCTCCTTTTTATTTTTCACAGTAAAGTGCAGAAGTATGAGAATAGAGAAAAAAATACCATCATAAATAAATAAAGGAAATAAAAGGCGCAGCAGTGGCTCATGTAGAGTTTCTGCTTAAGCAGATATTTAAATGGTTATATATATATATATATATATATATATATATATATATATATTTATGCTATTTAGAATTAAGTAAAGAGATGTTAAGGAGATAATTCACATTGGATTCTTACAAAATGCTGTATCAACTATAGCAACATCCAGCATCTTACAACATTTTTTTACAGCTAGTTATTAAATATATTGGGATGTGAAAATTAGAGAAAATTGGCATGGTTACACTGAGGTTAGTGAGAGGCTATATGTTCACCCAAGCTCAGAATGTGTGTCCCCTCAGTTTCAGCTTGCACTTGGTGAGTCCGCTGATTATGATTACATTGGGTTTGGGTATTTGGTTTTTGTTTTGGTTTGTTTGTTTTTTTGTTTTGGGGTTTGGAGTTTTATTTGTTTGGTTTGTTTTTGTTTTTGTTTTTTTTAAAAATGCCAAATGGTAACTGCTCGTTATTGTGCATTTTAGGTCTCAGAGATTTTTTTTCTCTTCCAAAGTAATTTCAAAATCAGAAACTATATTCCTCTTTAACTGTTCCATATTTATCTGAAATTTCAAAATGTATTGTCCTTTGTCATTAGAAATGAGTGCAGACAGGCATGTTGAATGGGAAAACTAAGGGATCCTAGACTGTAGCTGTGGAAGTGAATTCTGCTTGCGTACCTAGAATTCAAAACTGCAGTGGTATTACCATGCTCAAATATCTACAGAGTGTTTCAACAGCAGCATTGCTGTGAGTCAGGGAAGCTTGCTGCCTTCTTAATTCTTTTACTGGTTTTGTATTTTATTCTTCATTTTATTAACTAAATGCCTGTTAGAGAATATTTTTTCTGGTTTTATAATGCTTCTCTGACATCTTTCTGGTCTTTGGCTCCAGGATTGTTTCTGTGGTGACTTTTACTGTGCTTGGTACTCACGCATCCTTTTAAACATATTAAAAAAAGCTCCTGAGGCTGATGTATCTGTAAGGAATTGGGCCCTGCTTAGCACTTCTTTAAAAACTAAAAGATCAAATTATCTTCTGAAAAAATTGACACTTAGAGTGCAGATGAAACATGCCCTGGACATCTTAAAGTTCAGCACAACAACCCAGTACTAGATGGACTACTTTCCTGCTTCATCTTAAAAGATTAGGCTGAAGTAATTAGGGGCTGCATTAAGACTGAATCACAAAGGTGAATACATAATGCAGTACTGACCATAATATTGTTACTTTTCTACAGAAAAACCCTCGAACCAAAAACAACAACAACAAAACAACCCGACCCAAAAAATATTTCAAAAGAGTGTTAATATTACAATGAAAGATTCTTTTTATTTTTCATAAAAGGCATTTCAGAATATACTAGCAACTGTGTACAATAAGAAGCTCAGCTTGTACTCATGCTCCCCCAAGTGAAGAAGACCTCAGCTTTGTTAACATGATAATATGTATTTTCTTCATATCACATAAGAGCAGAAGTGCCACTTTTCTGGCTTTCTTTCAGTATTGTACAGTGGAAGGACACAGGACACATTTCAGCATCACTTGCTGCAGAGTTCACCTGACAAGATGGCACTTTTTATTCAATTACTGAAAATTGTTCACAATCCATGTTTTGTACATTGACATTCTTATAAATGGTCTACAAATTAGCATTGTGATTTTTTTTTAAGCTTCTTTTACAAAACTGGAGGGAAATATGTAGAACTATGTTTTCTGCTTTGCAATGAAAGTGTACATTTATCACTTAGGTACATGTAAGCCACTTCTGTGAATTGGGCCTTTGGAGTAAATGTGTTTCGATGTAATGGCCATCTGCTCATGAATATCGCATTTGCTAGTTTAACTAATAGTTTGATATAGATAAACACATAGTTTGGTGAGCTTATATAGTTTCACAGGTAGCAATGCCATAGCAGAGTTTCATATTTTCCATAAGCCAATAATCAAGCTGTGAGGAAGGTCTCAAGACTTTTGTTTGTTGCTTTCAAAAATTAACCTCTAACATTTAATTTTAGTTTCTGACTGCTTTTTTTTCGAATGCAGGGACCACATCAGATCCTAACAGGAGGCAAACTATATCCTAGCCATTTCAGAAAGCAGTCAGTCTTGCTTCTCTTTTCACCTTGCAAAAATGAAAGCTTGTTCTGCTCTCAGATGGACCTAGCACAGGCAGCCATCAGGAGATCCTGGTACAGGTGACATGACACACTTGCCCCGTATAGCTTTGTTAGAGATAGCTGTCAATGTCACAGAAATAACCCCAGAAGCTGTAGCCAAAGCCAGTTAGCAAGAAAAGATAGAAGTGACAAGTTGTTCAAGCCAGTGATTGTGAGTGCCTTGGTCTGAGGGGTCAGGTCAGCTGCAACATGTCACACATACATACATACCTACTGCAGTAAATATAACTCAGTACCAGGTAAATTTTTAAGCTGATAAAAACTTATTTAGTAGGCTCTTTGTTTGATTTTGGTTCTGATACTAAGGTATCTGCTGTGGTCGTGGCACATATTTTACTGCTGAAGGCAAAGTTTATTCCTCAGTATCACTGATTTCAAACTGTAACCATGACAGAGTATGTGGATTTATAGGAGGTGTATGTGCATGATGGTGAGTTTGGTTTCTGGATATATCTTCAAAATTTGTTTTCATGGTTACTGCTTTTAGTACAGAAGACAGCAATGTAAAATGTGCGTGTTCGATAACTTTGTCTTGTTTCCCATCTCCCCTCCTGTATTTTAGCATATGTTCCTGAGGAAGAATTGAAAGCAGCAGAAATAGATGAAGACAGCGTGGAAGATGATGGGTTGTCTCTGGACATCCAGGAGAATGAGTATTTGTGCAATGAAGAAGCGGAGATCAAAGAGGCTCAAAGCTACCAGAACTCCCCAGTCAGCACTGCAACTAATCAGGATGCAGGCTATGGTTCACCGTTTAGTGAAAACAGCGATCAGCTGGCCCATTTCAAAAGCACTTCCTCTAAAGAAGAGAAAGAGGATCCTCAGTGCACAGACAATGTTTCCTATCCACAGGACAGCTTGGCACAAATAAAAGCTGTGTATGCAAATTTGCTTTCAGAGACTTGCTGGTCCAGTTTAGCTTTGGACTTAAAGAAATCCAATCCAACCACCAGCAACAATGGAATCAGCCAGAATGAAAACACCACCAGTACTGACGCCAATGCCAATTCCCAGAGTACTAGTATTACCAGTACCAACACTAGCAGCAGTACAACTACCAGTAATGCTAGCAACAGTAATAATAACAGTGGTGGCTCAGGTTATGACTGGCACCAAGCTGCATTAGCTAAAACTTTGCAGCAGACCTCATCTTATGGACTTCTTCCAGAGCCGAGTCTTTTCAGCACAGTCCAGCTTTACCGGCAAAACAATAAACTTTATGGGTCTGTGTTCACCGGTGCTAGCAAGTTCCGATGCAAAGACTGCAGTGCAGCCTATGACACACTGGTGGAGCTAACAGTGCACATGAATGAAACTGGACATTACCGTGATGACAACAGAGATAAAGAAGCTGATAAGACCAAACGGTGGTCAAAGCCTAGAAAACGATCTCTTATGGAAATGGAAGGCAAGGAGGATGCCCAAAAAGTGCTGAAGTGCATGTACTGTGGGCATTCTTTTGAGTCTCTGCAAGACCTCAGCGTCCATATGATAAAAACAAAGCATTACCAGAAAGTGCCTCTGAAGGAGCCAGTACCAGCCATCACCAAATTGGTCCCTTCTACCAAAAAGCGAGCACTTCAGGACTTAGCTTCACCTTGTTCACCTGAGCCAACAGGGATCACTGCAGAAGCTTCACTGGGTGAGTCTGCAAAGGATCAGAAAACTGCCAACCCCTATGTGACTCCAAACAACCGCTATGGCTATCAAAATGGTGCTAGCTACACTTGGCAGTTCGAGGCACGCAAAGCTCAAATACTGAAATGCATGGAATGTGGCAGTTCCCATGACACTTTGCAGCAGCTCACTGCTCACATGATGGTCACTGGTCATTTCCTGAAGGTGACCAATTCTGCTTCCAAAAAAGGCAAACAGCTAGTGTTGGACCCCGTGGTGGAAGAGAAGATACAGTCTATACCTCTTCCACCCACCACACACACAAGGCTACCAGCCTCCAACATTAAAAAGCAGCCTGATTCCCCAACAGGCTCCACAAATTCGGAGGAAAAGAAAGACCTAGAAAAGGAAAAGGTGGTGGTCACTGAAACAGAGAAAAAGATTAAAGAAGAGAATGAAGACTCTACGGAGAAATTTGAGCCAACAACTTTGTATCAATACCTCAGAGAGGAGGACCTAGATGATAATCCTAAAGGCGGAATAGACATATTGAAATCCTTGGAGAACACAGTGACAACAGCTATCAGCAAAGCTCAGAATGGAGCTCCTTCCTGGGGAGGGTATCCCAGTATTCATGCAGCTTACCAGCTCCCTGGAACAGTCAAACCCCTTCAGTCTGCAGTGCAGAGCGTTCAAATGCAGCCATCTTACGCAAGCAGTGTAAAATCACTGTCATCAGAACACAATGCACTCATCCATTCCCCGGGCAATGTCACACCCCCACCTCACAAGAGCAATGTATCTGCCATGGAAGAACTAGTGGAGAAAGTTACAGGTAAAATCAATGTGAAGAAGGAAGAAAAGCCCTTGGAGAAAGAGAAGAGCTCTCCAGTCAAACCTATGTCACCTGCTGCTAAAGAAAACAAGGACTTCCCAAAAGCAGAAGAAATAAATAACAAACAGCAGCTGAAGAAGAGCTCTGACTCAGAAGTTCAAAAGGTCAAAAAGGATAGTCCAGCAGAAGCACATATGCCAAATGGTACAGAGCCACTTAAAACAAAGGTGGCAAATGGCTGTAACAATTTAGGAATTATCACAGATCATTCACCTGAGCCATCCTTCATTAATCCATTGAGCGCTTTACAGTCCATTATGAATACCCACTTAGGCAAAATTTCTAAGCCAGTCAGCCCTTCTCTGGACCCCTTGGCCATGCTTTACAAAATTAGCAACAGCATGTTGGACAAACCCATTTACCCGACTACACCAGTCAAGCAGGCTGATGCTATTGACCGGTATTACTATGAGAACAGTGATCAGCCTATTGATTTAACTAAGTCCAAAAACAAGCCTCTTGTTTCCAGTGTGGCTGACTCTGCCTCATCCCCACTAAGGGAGAGTGCCCTGCTGGATATTTCTGATATGGTGAAAAACCTCACAGGGCGTTTGACACCCAAGTCTTCAACTCCATCTACCGTGTCAGAGAAGTCTGATGCTGATGGGAGCAGTTTTGAGGAAGCCCTGGATGAACTGTCACCAGTACACAAGAGGAAGGGCAGGCAGTCCAACTGGAACCCTCAGCATCTTCTGATCCTTCAAGCTCAGTTTGCTTCCAGCTTGAGGGAGACCCCAGAAGGCAAATACATTATGTCGGACCTAGGTCCACAAGAGCGGGTACACATCTCTAAGTTTACTGGTCTTTCCATGACCACAATTAGCCACTGGCTGGCCAATGTGAAGTATCAGTTAAGGAGGACAGGTGGAACTAAATTTTTAAAGAACTTGGACACAGGACATCCTGTTTTCTTTTGCAATGATTGTGCCTCTCAGTTCAGGACTGCTTCTACATATATAAGTCACTTAGAGACACACCTAGGGTTTAGTTTGAAGGATCTGTCAAAGTTGCCACTTAATCAGATTCAAGAACAGCAGAATGTTTCAAAAGTCCTCGCAAACAAGACTTTGGGCTCACTTGGAATTGCCGAGGAGGACTTAGGCTCCACATTCCAATGTAAGCTCTGTAACCGAACTTTTGCAAGCAAGCATGCAGTCAAACTGCACCTTAGTAAAACACATGGCAAGTCCCCAGAGGACCATCTGATCTATGTAACTGAGTTAGAAAAACAATAGCGTCCAGGTAAGCAGCCAGGTATGCAAGTGACCACAGGAACATTGCACTAAACTTCTTCATAGTACTGCACTAGGCCTGACCTGAGCCTCTGAAATCAGTCTTACTTTTGTTGCTGAACTGCCTATCTGGACCTTGGTTTTTCTTACACTTATTTTGTAGTTATATTTATATGCTCTTTGTCTGTGCATGGTTATTTTTTGTTTCTGTTTTTATTTTTTGTGAGTCAAAGTCTGACCTTTATTTGCAACATCTGTCCTTGATGTTAAGCTATCTTTTGTAGAATATAGTGGGAGACACTATTGAGAGACATTAATTTAGCCGTAAAGAAAGACACAAAGAACAATGATAAAGAGACATCCTAAAATTACAAAGTTGCCATGACAATAAAGGTCACAGAACCTGGTAGTGTCAAGTTTTAACCCTCTGAGAACTGTAATAGCATTTCTGTGCCTTTCCCAGTGACTAAATAAGTAAATAAGGAAAAACAAAAAAAAAAGGCTCAAAGGCATTTCATTCAAATAAAAGCTGTGTCGGAAGCAGGACTTTTTTTTTTCCTTTTTTTTAATGAATGAGCTTTTTTTTTTTTTCAATGCAGAACTGGTTTGTGAAGATATTGTGCATGCAGTCCTTGGAAGAAGGAGAGCTCTGTAGTACTTAAGGGGTTAGGAAACCACAACTGTATAAGTTAAATAATAATTAAAAAAAGTAAACCAAGTTGCCACTATGCCCAAACCCTCTGGATGCTGAGAATTGCCACTTTTTGGCAAAAAAAAAAAAAAAAGGTATGCAAGCTGTTATTTAAAACAAATGTAAAAATGCTCTTTTCTTTCCTTTTTGGTTTTTTTTTCCTGTAAAATACTGCAGTTTATAGTTATTTACAAATGTTAAGCTTTGGTACAAGCTGACCTTTCTATAGTGTGCTGCATTGATAAATGAAAACAAAAAAATGGGGCAAACGTTGGATTCTGTTCCTTGTAAATTGCCAGCATCAGCTTAAAAAAATACATGTTACATATCGTACCATTTTAAACTGTTCAACTTTCTTTGTACCTTCTGGCTGTATGCTTTCTCTTTTAACTTTTTATATTGTCATTTTATATTCGATTTCTGTGTATATAATGTAAAGCCACACTTTTTGAATAAAATTTAGTTCCTGCAGCTTGATATAAATAGAGGAATTTTACTGGCACCTGCATCTTTCCAGATGCATGTACTTAAAGGAACTATCTGACAAAAAAAATTAAATAAATAAAAATAAAGCAAGCAATGCACTATGAATTATACATTTTGATGTTTTATCATTAATATTGTACAGTACATTTTGGTTCACACAATTAAATCCACTGTTTTCTCAAGTGTAAAATAAACCCACATGCAGTTCTTGATTTACATACATTGTCATGTCGTCATTATATTGTCTTTGAGGTGTTATTCCAGCTATAAGAGGCATCGTTTAAATAATCAACCAGCAAAAAATCTATTTGAAATCATCTGTTGTGATCTGTATGCTGACATGTTTCTTTCAAAGCCGTGATATTGATAACCTCTTAAAAAGAGATTTGCAGTAGGTACACGCTGTGGAAGGTACAGAACCAGTGGGGCACTGTCTGTTAGTGGGGGGCATTCTGCTCCTCACTGAGGTACAAAAAGGGCTGCAAAGGTTTTGGCCGAGTTAATTTCCCTGTACTGTATGACTGTACCTGTAGCCATTTTTGGTGTACGTTCAAAGACCGTTTCCTCCCTTCCTTCTTCAGCAAAACACCTTTTGATTTCAACAGTTACATTGTCAGAGGCTGTGGCTTCTGCCCCTGCAGTGTGTTGAAATGCTGCAGTGCTTGCCTTTCTGACAGTGGTGAAGACCTCTGAGGCTTTGACACCAGTTTTTACTTACAGTACAAGAAGGCAGACCTGTGTTTCTCTGTACTTTTTAAATATTGCATTTTGAGGTAAGCTGAGTGCTATCATATCAGGTGTTTCCCTTAATCTTTATTTCTGTTCTGGTGAATGCAGATGTCATTTAGAATGTAAAAGAGAGCTGTCAGAGCCTTCACTTCTCTATCTCCTGAGTGCTTTGATAGTTACAGTGTATGAAAGCCTGGAATCTGCTATCCATTACACTTTTTGGAGGGGCTGTTACATATGAGGACCTGGAGGGGTTTGCTTTCACATGGTATTAGTGATACTATTATGTTATGTATACTTCTGTGTACGTATATGTTTTCTGTTCCTTCTTCTGAATACTTCTGAAAGTAATTTAAATATAAGATCTTTCCTTCCAAATGCAGTATGGTTTGGCATTTCATCTTTAGTTCCAGCCTGAGAAACATCCATGCACTGTTCTGTTCTCTGCAAAAGCCTATCAGGTCCAGATCAGTTACATTTACACCATGTTTCTGTGTAGTGCAGGAAAGTGCCATGAGGGTTTTTTAAAATGGCCCTTACTTTTTTTTTCTGCTAACTACCTATGTCCTTCAGGGGATCTAGTCATTTAGACATTTCAGTTCAATTACTGGATGATTATGTGCCTTGGGCCCAAGGGGTGGTGAGGAAGAAAAACAGTCAGGCCTGTGGCCCTAATACAGAGACTTTAAATAATAACCCTTTGAAGTTTTGTTTACTTTACCACAGGCCTGCAAACATGTGATTATAAAATATGCTGTAGTAGGTTGCAGTAGCAGGTGAAAAGGTTGAAAGGGAGAAATAATAGCTCTAAAGTGGGTTTGAATCTAATGTAAATCCATTAAAACTGATTTTGAAACACGGCATGTAAAGTGAGTTCTCAACACCAGGTGACTCCCTCGAGAGGTGTTTATGACATTGCTAAATCCGTTCAGTTCTGATAGCTTCAGAATTGGACAATCACTCATCATCTGTGCCAGTGTCTGAAGAAAGTCCATTTGGAGTAAACCAGCAGCTTTACCTGGTGACTGTGCTGATGTAACAATTTCTATGACTGAAATATGAAGCAGATGAAAATTGGAGGGCTCTGGTATTTCACCTGCTTAACAAAATGAAGCTCAGTGACAGAATGATCTTTATTTTTTTGGATTTGTTCCACTCTTGTTTGAATATTTATTTCTGAAAAAATTCCTTTTACAAAAAGGACAGTTTAAAACAGAGTTATTCTTTCTCCCAGAATTATATTTTCAGGTTTATTTATTCTTTATTTCAATAAGATTGCAACAAAAGTAAGTTTGTGCTATCCTATGAGCAGCTCCTAAAACTACTGGATGGAAGAGACCATGTAGCCTTTCAGGACTGGTCTGGAAGAAAAGAAATGTAAGAGCTTTAAAACCCCTGGTAGTTTCTGCAAGCCTGTATACCTGTTTTGTGATGTATGCAAAATCCATTGTGTCCGATTCTTTTCAGAGACATATAAAGCTCTTTTTTTTTCAGAAGTACATTGCTGGTGTTCACATGGTTGCTTGTATCTCTTCTCAGAGCAGAAAATTTTGGTTTGCCTAGTTTTTCAGGTTTGATTTCTGCTTTGGTGCACTTTTCAGTATTGCTCCTTGGAAGCTGATGAAAACTACTGCAGTTTTGGGAGATCTCTGTAGTAATGACATTAGTTCTGAATGAAATGATCTTTTTTTCTTTCTTAATAGTATTTAGTGGGTTATTCACTAATGTCTTCTGCAACATAACTTTGTTACAGCTTTCTCTGGATGGTTACACCGGTAATAATGACACCAAGTATAATCTGTCCTTATCATGGAGAACACTAAAATGCAATTGCAGTTAAGTATAAAGGCATAAAAATATACTTACTCTCTTGTGTTAGATTAACCAAGGCACAATGCATCAGCTTCTGCCTGCAATTTCCAAAGCCATCTCAAATCTGAGTGTGTGATATTCTTTAAATAATATGGCAGGGGTCCTGGTTAGGAGACCTCCAAGGAGAGGCCAGTTTCCATGTGGTGTGTTCTTGCAGCTCTGTAGGTGTTGGTCTCCTGGCTGATGCAGTATTGAGTTACTCTCCCAGCATGAAAGTAGCAGGAAGTGGGATTTCACCATCTGTTCACTGAAATTTAAAAGCAGGGTCCTTTTCTGTCCATAGATGAGAACAGAACGCTAACCCAAATTTACTAGCCAGATCCTACTAATCTAGATAATAGGATTCTTCAAAATTTTTGTTTTCTCTGTTCTTCTGGTTGAGTTTTTCAGAAAATGTTTCACGTGGCTTTGTATAGTTTCTCTTCATCACTGTGTGTAGTTGGCTTCATCCTACAGGTAGGTGGAGTGACTACATTTTGGGATGAAAGATGCTATTCTAAGTAAAAGGTGATGTGAGAGCTAAGTAAAAATATGGACAAATATGGATACTCAAAACTGGGTTGCAAAAAAGGAGAACATTTACAAGTCTGTTTAGATGATGCAGATTACCTGAGGTTAGCATAATTATGAAATGTTCTTCTTTATTCAGCATCTTCATTAGCTCTTTTTTTTCGACTGGTGAAAGAGCAAAATTGATTTTAGAATAGTTAAGCACCAAGAGATCACAACTGCAAACACTGATACATGGCTAATGGACTTCATTATTTTCAAACAACCGATATTAGAATACACAATGATTATAAAAGCTGTAGACTTTCCCACTGAGAATGAGAAACTCGTTACTCTATTGTGAAGATTCCTTGTTTTTAAACACCAGTTCTGTCCAGTGACCTTCTGAGTCAAGGTCAGCATGGTCAAAATGCATCTAGTAAGTTTTTGTCCTGACTATTGTAATTGTTACCATTTTTTTCTTGTGAGAAATAGGAAGTTTCAATTTGATTAGTTATGTCCAGGTTGTCAGGATTTTTATGGGTTTTACTCTGGGTAAACTTCTTAGTGTAAAAAATGCAGGGGAAGATTAATTGCAAAAATTATTAGTTCTTTTTAAAGAAGCATTTCTCTAAATAAATTGTTCTGGGCACAATGTGTTGACCATCAGTACAGCATAAATCTGAATAAATTTTATATAGTGAATGTATACTGTATTTCTGTTCAGAGTGGTTGTTGTCAGCATTGTCTGAAGATGCAAGTTAAAGCCTGACAGGTTCCTGACCAGGCTTGTCAGATGTAGGACACCTGTGGTTAAATGCCACATCTTCACTTGAAGAAGGAAGGTTGCCTGCAACCCATCTGCTCTTGTAGGAGTCCAGACCTGCTTCATTTGCTCAGAAGAGCATACATTATGAAGTCTTAAGGACAGGTGGGACACATTAGGCAAGTACAAGCTAAGCTTCAGGGTCATGCAGGTGTTGGTACACAAAGCAACTTGTGCAAAGCCACCTCTAGAAGAGTGTGTACAGACTGAAGTTGGTCTTAGAGCTCATCATCAATCACTGAAGTGGAATGGTACCTGTACTTCTACCCAAAAGATGGCACACATGATGATGAAATCGGGAATGGAGCATGGTAGAAGTCATGTAGTCAGAAGCAGTGCCCAAAGCTCATGACCAGCAAGTAGAGGTCTAGCTAGTAAAGCATGCTCTCAGGCATAGCTCCATACTCTCCAGAAAGCTTATTGTCAGAACAAGTAGTTGAGTTCAGTCCAGTATGATCTGGGATGGATGATTCAATAGCTAAGAGTAATCAGTTTCTTTGAAGTAAGTTCACTTGGTGGGCTAGTAGGGGCTTACTCAGTTTGGCAAAACACATTAACCAGCTGGCACATCAGTTTCTATATCCTACTGCATATCACCATGATCAGAATCCCCTTGACTTTCAGTGAAGCTTGGATACTCAAGACTGAATAGTGCGGAGCTCAAATATTGGTCTTGCTGAATTGCTTTAAGTTACAAAGTTCTGTATTTTTGAATGGCAGGATGGGATGCTGTACCTTGGAAATGGAGATTGTCTTCAGATGTGGACAGACTGATTGGATCAGGTGCCATTTGCCCCATTCTTCATCTAGTGGAAACCATTGCTATAAAATCCTAAAGGTGGTCTGGCAGTGAAACCCAGATAGGGAAAAATAAGATGTCTGCTACTCTCACATTCTTCTTTTCCCCAGATACTGCACAGTGTATTGGGTTATGCAAATAAATTGTGGTTTAACCTGAGCATTTCTGAGGCGCAGTGTTCAGTGAAAACTAACCATCTTCTTCAAGTCCTGGTTAGGCTTAGTTTATCACTGCACAGTTCCAATGTGTAACATCTTATTTGTTGTCATGGAGGCACTGCTACAGGCTCAGTGTCAAGAATATCTTTTCCATGCTCTCCCCCCAGCCTCCAGTATAGCATGGAGAACTGGCAGAGTGGCTCTGCAAGTCTCTATTGCTGTGCAAGAAGTTTGAGAGTGAACGGGGAGGGAGAGGAACAGGACAGCAGAGGATTTTGATCTTGATAAAGCAGTACAAAGTTTTATGTTTTCAGATGACCTTTAGTCAGCTTAACCCACTATGCATGGCAATGCAAGAAGTAGCTCTTGAAAATGCTGCCCTTTGGCCTCAGGGTCTTTGACATCTCATTGCTTAGTACTTAAAAAGGTGAAAAAGGTGTGTGGTAGATCTCTTATGTTCATCTCATGTTCCAGGTGGAGATAGGCCCATTATAGGTAGAATGTAAGATTCCTTAATGGCTTTTCTTACTGGTACAAGTCACTCCATAGGCATTTTCATTCTGGACTCTTTTTTACAATTTAGGCCACAGTACTTTGGAAGCAAGTTAAGCCAAAGTGGGAAAAACAACTTTTAGTTTCTAATAAGAAAAACTGCCCAGGGCTGCTGTCACAGGGAAACTGTCTAATGCCAGTGTAACTGTAATGGTTCAACTGGAAAATTCTCACACTAAACAAGCTTTAAGTTTATTAATGTGTAAATGCTGTCTCTAAAAATCACTGCAGAGTCACACACTGTGCCCAATAGGTATATTACTTGGTAGTCCAAGGTCTACCTTGCTGTTTGCAGTGGGAATTCTGTATCAATAATTATATGTAGTAGTATTTCAGTGTGTAGCACAATGATAAAGTGTGTTTCAAGGATGCAGTGCGTAGCACTGTGTGTCTTTATGTTCCAGGGATAGTTGTATTGTTAGCTGTCTCTAAAGTGCTGTCACTAAAGTTTGTAGCATTTTGCATGAACTGCTATTTCTCATTACTACTTTCCTGTGGTGGGATAAAGTGAAAAATTAAATAGCTTTGCTCTAAAAAAGGCAGCAGGTCTAGACTTTACATTGCATGGGGACCCTCCGCCCAAGTTTTGGGGGCTGGTGAGGGTCACATTTCACATTTTTTAAGTGTGCTTTGACAACTGGAAGTCTGGAAAAGTGCAAAGAAGAAATAGGACTGAGGAACAACTAAGAACAGAGTCAAATGATCGGCAGCCATCAGATGGCTAAAAGCAGCACAAAAAAAGAATTGGAGTTTTGAGATCCACTGTGAGAAGGACAAGATGGGAAAAAGAAATGATAGGAGAATAATTGCTATTAGTAAGAACAGATGTCAGAGATTTTGAAAGCTAGGACTGAGAGGGGTGAAAAGGGAAAGGCTGGAAGGCCTGTTTGCCTGTTAGGAAACAAAAGAGGACCTAGCAAGGTAAAGCTCAAAGAGGCTCTGTGCTGGGAGATATAAGCATTCCTGAGTGATGTTTGGAAACCTCTCTGACCTCTTGCAAAAAACATGGAATGAGGCTGAATTTGTCTCATGGAAGAGACAAGGTTTTGTAGTGGACAAATGAAATATTCAATGTAAAGACTTCACAGGATTGTCTGTTCAAAAGCTGGAGGGGTCAGGGAGAAGGAGGCAATAAGGAGGGAAGCCTGAGCAGAAAGCTGGAGTGAAGTGTGATGGTGAGGGCTCTTTACTTGGTGTTGCATAAGATAGGGAGAGGAGCAAAAAGGAAAGCTTTGCGTGGAAAAAATCTTAATGTTTTGTTGCTGGTGGCTGTTTTTATTTGCCCACTTTAGTCTTTATAAGTGCAATAACTACATCAAATTTGTATTGTATTAGCAATCAGAGTCCAAGGCCCTCGGTATGCTGGTTGCTGTAAAAACACATTCTAACAGTAGCTGCTACCTCATTTCAGAGAAGACATAACATGTAAGTGTAAAAACCATCAGAAATAGGGGAGAAAGTGGTGCAATTTCATAGGCTATGCATGTACATAAATTGATTGCTTGCAAGTCATTTAATTTTTAAAGACTTTATAGTAGATGTGCTGCAGTCTCTAGTGGCCATGCACCTATCTGCTCTCAGTTGGGAACTTTGCTATTGATATCTGGGCATCTTTTTAAGTAAGCTCTTAAGGTTGAGTATCAAGGGAAGGTATTTATAGTTTCAGTAGAGGGGTTGATAGCTATTCTAGCCCCAGATGAGAATTGGGTTACATGACAGATCAGGCTGCCTTCCAGTTTTATCCAATACTAGTGATAAGCAGAGGGGGGAGGGAGGACAGCTGCAGCCGCATAGTCCTTCTAGGGTTAAAGATCCTAATGCTTTAAAGAGAATGTCTAAAAGAAAATTTCTTTCTGAAATAATTTATGGAAATGCCGTGCTCCCTTTGAAGGTTCCATGTCACTGCATGGCACTACGCAATGTTCTCTTTCTTCACCTGTCAGGCAAGGACCACCTCGAAGAGTCTCACTGCTGATTACTAGTTAATTGTCATTAATAAGTGACAACTGACATTATGGGGGCTTAATGCACAGAGAACAGAAAAGAGCCACAGATATTCTAATGAGCTGACTCCTACGTGCCCTCTATTGTTGTCGAAAATGAGGAGCTGTCGTCATTGTTCAGGAGATGGGCTTCAATTGCTCTGGAAAAATATTCTCTTTTAATTTCTTTATGCATAGATAATTCCTGGTGCACTCTCTCTCCCTCTCTCTGTCTGTCTCTCTTGCTCTTTCTTTCTCTCTCATACACACACACACAGACACACACACACCTTTCCATGAACACAGTGAAAACTTCCACTGATGAATTATAATACGTATTAAGACACAGTAAAGCTTTTTAAGTACGTTGATTTAGACATGCATACGTATAAGCATATGTGTACACACATACATACAAACCATGTATACATAAATGCAAATCACTAAGATGTTTATTTAATTTTGAAAACCCAGGAAAGAAGTAGGCACAGACAACTCCACTAGAAAAAGGAACTGATACATGGTCAGGACTATAGGAGCTGACATATGAAGTTGGGATTGAGGAAGTCCTATTCCGTCCGTAGTGTGAGGAATTTTGTGTTGATGGGAATGAGCACATACCGATTTCAGATACAGGTACCTAAAATTACCTTCTTGCTCTTAATTTAAATACTAGCTTAATGACTTGATGATTTTCAAAACTGTCAAACAGGCAGAAGCTCCATGGGAGGCGGTGGTGGCTGCAGGTGCTCTATGCTGCCTGCTGAAAGTCAAAACTGTTCTTTGCACACTATCTGAAAATCTCAGCCAGCAGAGGGCCAGAAACTGGGGGAAGATGATTTAATGAGGCATCAAACTCCTGGTTGTATTTCCTGAAAAGTAGGAGTTCTGCTTATGCTAGACAAGCATGATCAATCCAGAATAAGCTTATTTCTGTGCAGTGCTAGATAGTATGTATACACAGATTTGGGATAAGCAGGATTGCTGAGGGTGCTGTTGACCACCTTTGCAATGGTCCTCTGACACCGAGAACCTTTCCAAAAGTCAGGAAATCATTCATGATTCTTGATGTAAATATTTAGGTGAAACAAAGAGAAGCCAGAGGTGTTGTTATAATAGTGCCAGCTTCTCCTACCAATTTCAAAGCAACACAATTACCCGAATCAAATCTCTTTAAGTATGGACAGTACTTGAGGTCTAAATTTTAGAAGAGGAACTTTTTTTTACCAAAAAATATCCAAGAGTTTCTATTCTGCAACAATAAAATTGGATGTCTGTATTTCTCTCTTACATTTAAGGCTGTGCAGGTTTGCCTGAGAAGTGGTTTATCCAGTGTCTTTCAACTACGTACACAAAGGGGAGAGCCCATAATTTTAAGGGGAATTTCATTTTGATTACATAGCTCCAGTTTAAAACTCAAGACTTACAGGAAAGAAAATGAAAATGAGATGCCTCCTCATATTGTGCTCAGAGCGAAGACTTTCATTAGCATTCTCTGTCTTACTGCCTGCCAAGGCCCAAACAAAGGATACAGTCTGGAACAATGGCCTGAAATGAGGAATGCACCCAAATCAGCCATGCAGGAAGCTTGCCATTTCCCATGGTTTGTGGACCTGGAGCCAATATATAGTGCCCTGAACAGATGTGTGGAAGTGGAAAACACCTCAGATGACAGTAGGTATTTTTTTTTTATTACTAGGCTTCCTACTGTGAAGTCAACAGATACCATGTCTTATATTGCCATAGTGCAACTTGATGGGTCCTAATTCCCAGCTCTGTATGTGACTTTGGATGTGACCTTTCTGTGACTGAATCTACCCCTCTTTTAAAGAGATGAGATTATGCCTGTATGGCAGAGAAGACACATGCTGTAATCAGTGGTGAAAGAATTTCTTATACTGCATAGAAAACACTTCTTGACATTGCAAGTGTCTTTTCAGTTACTGCAGTGTCTTTAAAATTTCCTTTTGGAGAAGGCAGTTGAAAAGATCACAGTCCAAGCCATTTCATTTCCTGAGGCAAGAGGTCAGCTTGCTGCTCTTGTGGTGCTCCACTACCTTCTCACCCCCTGGGTTAGAAAGCTTCCCACTGCCCACCACTAAGCTCAGTCTAGGGTCACAGCTGCCAGAGCAGTTGCATATCCAAATCTATCACAACAGTTGTTACTGTCTTCATAGTTCTTCCCTTCTTGCTTTCTTTCCAGCTGCAGCAAAACAGTTTTGACAGCTTCTGGAACTTCTCTGCCTGCTGGACCCCAGAAAATCTGATACTAGGTATCAGTGATTTCAGCTGAAGTCATTATGTTGAGTGGAGTGGGTAAAAGTTGGGGTCCTAGATAAACTGGGTATTTTATTGCTTTTAATACCATTGATCTTATTAATGCTACTGGAATGTAAGAAGAACTGATGGAGTCATTCCTGAGTGGAGTCATTCCTTTTTTAACAAGAGTCCTTCATTGTAGAATTGAATTGTGCTCCTGCCCTATGTACTTCTTCCCTCCCAAATGAAAGTTATTAACCTTATTTGCATTGCACATGTGTACTGGAGGTTGTCACTCAAGACCTCTTAGACATTTTAGCAAACACTTCCAAATGACTGGGACTCTGGCTGTGGTATTCTTTAAATAATTTACAATCATTAAAATGACATCAGACTATCTCCAGTTCTGGCATTCTTTCCAGTCACTGTCTCTCAGATGTCTATGTGGGATGAAGGTAAAGCTGGGTCTGTAATGATGGATGTTTCTTGCAGAAAGTGGTTTAGAATAATCCAGGATACACAACAAAGCTAGAACAGGAGGTAGTCTTATCTCATTTTAGAGCTGTAAATTATTTAAGGAGTGCTCCAGCCCCAGGAAACTGAGGTTACAGCAAATATTAAGCTTCCTGTAGGGCTATTTTTCTTGTGTCAGGTGGTGTGGCAGTTTATTCATTGCCATTCAGGTGCTGTGGACATAATCATCAAATGAGGAAAAGATTTCATTTTCTGTTGCTATTTCTAATGTCAGATTTCTAGAGAAGTAGGACTTGAGGCTTAGGGCCCTTTGTATTGAATTTGGATACTTAAAAATCCTCTTGATAGCTAGAAAACATTGTGTGAAACTGATAGATGCATCAATAGAGGTTAATACAACTTCACAAAATACTCCATATAGCTACTTATAATTTATCTAATCACGTGCAAGATGCTCCCATCCAGTGACACTTAATAAACAGCTAACTCAAGAAACAACATGATGAAGCTGTAATGCATGAGGTGCTCAGTGATGGCTTATGCAGCCCATCTTGCTTCAGTGGGCAATGAAAGCTTAAACAGGTTCCCTTCCTTCCTCACACATCCTTGCTGAGGGAATGTCTCCTGTGTCCCCTCCATGGTCAGCATCAGGGAAGAAGGGGCCCCTCCACAGGGCAGGGCAGGTCATCAGCTTCTTTAGCCTCACTGAAGTCCATACCTCTCTGCTACCTATTCTGACAGCTCTACAGAGTAAACTAAAGTTAGTCTTTCCCTCTCCCCCTTCCCTGAAGCAGTCATAAAGACTCCAAAGACACATGTACCTGGTGAGTGAGGAATGACACTTGCCATCTCTCACGAGGGGAGCAATGCCTCCAGGACGCTTCAATCATTGCAGAGTATGTGGACATCCCCAATCTGTGAAGGAAACACGATATCCTGCCTCCTTTGCTAACTGACACAAGGACAAGGAGGAAGAACAAGAAAAAAGGGGATTTGATTGTTCACATCAAAGTGTTAATTTCTTGAATTTGGAGGTGGAAAAACTGTGGCTTTTGTTCCGGTTACAACTCTTGCCTTTGGTTTCTTTTTAACATTAGGCTGATGGTAAGTAGGTAAAAATCATACTCATTTGTGAAAAAGCATTTTTATGTGGTATATATAACTATATCAGGAGATAGGGGTAGAATTTCAAAGTGGTACTTTTCTTTGGTTCTTTCCCTTTCAATAGCTGTTGTTTTGATTACTCCGTGCCTTAGGCTATCATTAGAATCTTTTTGTGTGTGGAAGTATTAAGTCCATAAATATGAAAATAAGCCTGTAATTGACCCATGGACTGAATTTATTTCCATTAGATTCTTCTGCTAGTATAAAAAGCAGAAACTGGAAGAGTGATATTTATGTGTGTATGAAGCTCCCCAGCTCTGATGGTATATCATGTATTTGATAACAAGGTTATGCTCTTAAAGGGACTACTCAGCAAGATGGGGTGGGGAAAACAGGTGTCTTATTTTAGTTTTGAAAGCAAAACTATGTGCAGCCATAAAATACATGCACAGCACATACCATTATTTTGATTAATCGGACTGCTAGAGAAGAGCTTATAATGAAAGCTGATCAGCATGTCCCAATCAGTCTCATTAGGTTCCTCTACAGACACCTGGAGAAAGGCAGGCAGCGGAGGGTACTTTGGAGGCAAGAGGAGCTGAGTGATCTACCACAGAAAACACCGGGGTTGCCACACCTGCTTGTGTGCTTTAATGGAGCTTTATGGCACACGGGGAGGTTTCTCAGTTAAATGGGACATAAAGCTCAGCTGCCTTCTGGGGAGACTGTGTGCTGTTGCCGTGCCCTATGCATCAAGTGTAATATTCCAGTTGTTACCTCTGTTTGTGGCCACAGCTGTAGTTCTATTGAGCTGCTACATAAAGTTTTCCAGGGTTGCTGTTGTTTTTTTCCTTCTGGATTTTTCCACCTTCCCACTGTGTGAAGGGACCATATGGCACAGCTATTACATCAGGACCTGCAGGCAATTCCCACTCAGGCAATATACCAGAGCAGGGCTGCACACTGAAGAAGAAAATGAAGGAGGGAGGGGAGAAGGTGGGCGAGATTACCTCCAGGAACGAAATCACAGAATATTCAGGGCTTGTGTTTTGAGAGGCAAGGCCCCCACCCCCACCCCCCATCCCTATGAGCTCTGTTATTGTCTGCCCCAGCCTGCTCTCTCTATATGGTACAAGATGCTGGTACACTTCTTCACCAAGGTCAGTTTGGCAGGAGGATCTCAGCTTGCAAGCTCCTCAGTGCCTTGGCCTTGCTCAGGGAATTACTCTGGTCAGCTTTCTTTGGCTGTAATTTGGAAGGTTTATGGTGAGGCATGGCATGGAAAGGATATGTGTGTTCCTAAATAATTTCCATCCCCACTCCCTCCAGTCTATAATACTTTTTCTTCATGTGCTGGGTACTGACCAATAATATAGGCGAAAAGGGAATCATGCAATTAAACAAAGTATAGTTGAGATATTGAGCTTTTTGTTTGTCTGACTTCAATCTAAATTTGTATCAAGGGGGTTAAAAGTGGAGAGGTCTTTCAACAGCCTTTCCATTTGTTTCTCCTAGTAGCTGTGATGACTATTATTAGCACTGCTTGGAATTAATAGCCAATTGTCCTATCATAGTTTAAGAAATATGATGGGCTGTGAAGCCAATCCAAAACCCAGTTCTGAGTACCTAATACATCTAATTAAAAAGGAAGAAATTGAACAGTGGCAAATAAAATTGGTACCTTATCTCTAGCCAGTGCTGCAAAAAACAGAAGTCTTGACTGTGAAGCTTTTCCTCCATCAAGCCAGAGGTCTGTGGTACAGGTTACAAGGATGACCCTACAAAAATTATCTGTAACATCTTTACCTCCTTGGTTGTGTGTTTTCCTCAGCTGAGACCTTCTTGATGTTGTGCGGGTTCTCATTTCTTCACAGTCTGTGTACTCACATTTACATGTAGTATATTATGCTTCCTTTCCATGGGTGTGGTCCATTCACAAATAATTTCCAACCAGTATTTAGAGAGGATCAGACCTTCTGCATTGCTGATTTTTTTCATTTTTGCAGACAAAGAATATGATTGTATCTTTGCTAAATGTCAACAATATGTTTTTCTAAATGCTATATGGTATTTTGACCAAGTATTAAGAAACCATTGTTTCATTTCATGTACCTCAGAAACCAGAGCAGAATACCTGACTTCATGGTTGGAAATGCATTATCTATCAGCCTGGCACAAGTGGGTTGCAACTACACCCATCAGGAACCCAAGTACTGGAGCCCTCTAAAATATGCTTCAGGTCAGTGTGGTAGCAAGACAGGTTCTTGTTGGCTGGGTGGGTGGGTGGGTCCAGCCACTGAGGAGAGCTGGACATCCAGATTTGTAACCGAGCATGAGGATGTAGTAATATGGGTGGTGTGTGACCAACAGCCACAAAGTTCTTGTGGATGTTCAAGCTATCAGAGCAAAGTGGCTTGTGAGTGTACAGCACCTTCTGGTTTTGTTAACAGTCACAATTTCATTGCAAATGTTACAATGTGTTTTTATTCACAACCGAGAGCCTATAGCCAGGTAATTAGGGAACAAACACATGTAATGGAAGTTTCTAGCCCTTAGACTTGCTGATTAAAGTTTTAGGATTTCGCCCTAAAGCTCAGTTACAATAAAGAAAATCAATCTTCTTTTGCAAAATCTCATAATTATTGGCAAGTTTTTGTTGGTTACCTATTTTCAAACTATTGTTTCAGTTCATAATGCTCCTGAACTTGTCTTAGTTCATCATGCTGGATGATGAACAGATGATTATTTGGATGCATCACTGGAGAAATACCATGGGATTAAGAGCAGGAAACAGTCATCAAAATAAAAATAAATTGGAGACCAGCAAAATCAGTGGAGGCAAGACCTTCCCTTGTCTTGGTTACACCCAAGGGAAAAGGGAGGCACAAAGGCATGCATCACCCTCTGGAAAGTATCCGGCACTTAAACCACAGCAGAGACAGTGGCATGTTTCTGGGCAGGAAGAGAAGCAGTCCTGGGAAGGAGTCAGCAATGGAGAAAGGACAAGACCATTACATATATTGTTCTTCCTGTCCTGCAGTCCTTATGGCAGGGGAGCAACATGCCCTCTCAGCGGCTGGGTCAGCAACATAATGGAAGAGAAGACAAAAGTAGTTTTCTGGGCCACTTTGCATTGCTCCTCTGGGACTGCTGATGGAGAAGAAGAGTGGGAGCTGGACTGCTCTGTAGGTAGCCTTCTACAGCAAGGGCATTTTTAGCACTGAGTTGAAGAAGTAGCCACAGAACTCCTATTACCAATAACACAATTGAGTATGTGAGTTCCTATTCACTGTACTAAAAATTTACCACTAAGGGTCCACATAAATTTGAGTTGTTGACCATGTGAAATGTTCTTTTATGGGAAATAAGGACACCGAGAGGTAGCTACATGTTTTTTTAAGCTCTGGCCACATACCAGTATTTTTCTGCATAATTCTTCAATTTTTCTTTCCAGATTCTTCATACAATGCATACATTGCTTATAGAGAGCAGGCAAAAATGGTTTTAACAACAGCATACTTTGTTATTAAATTAGGCCTTGGAACTATAATTCCCCATCTCTGTATTTTGATGAGAAACCCTCTATAATGTTATCAAACTAATATATTGTAGCAAATTTTATATTCTCTGCCTCTGCCATGTATAATATGAACTGTATGAGAAAGAGCTAACTTGCTAGGGAAATTTTTTTCTCTCTATTTCTAAGAAACAGTTTACTGGCAGGTTGAGTATTCATGCTGTCGAATCTTACCTTTTATTTGATTATGTAAATGGAGAGAGACTATATTCTGGTACATCTTGACAAAATTTAATTTCTAGTTGATGCCTAAAACTTTCGACCCCCTCCAGAAGATTAGCAAGTGTCAATAATGCTGTGTATTTTCACTCTGTCTCTTTCTCTACCACTCTCTTTCCTTTTCTCCCCCTCCCCCCCCTTATATTTTTTTTCCTTGAGGTATTATCAGGCTGTGTTTCAAATAACTAGAGCAGAGTTTTGCAAAGAAGGTGTATATCCTCTCAGCAGACACATTCAGCATTTTGAACTCTACGATCGTAAACAATGGACATGCATATATTTTAAAAAGAAACTTGGAGTAATTTATCTTAATTTAAAACTGACTATTCCTGCTCATGCTCTTTTTTCTTTTCTCTTGGAATACTGCACATATAAATCCTCAGACAATCTCTTGGTAATTCATATTAATACACTGGGGGAAATGCTTTGGATTCAAAACAAATGTTCTTGAAAACAGAGTTATCCTCCTCATTTCCTAGATCTCCAAATCCCACTGGTTTAACTGTTTAACACCAGGAAGCAGTAATGGATTTTCCCTGCAATGCTCAGGAGTGGCTGTCTGGACCCAGAGAGGAGAGCTGTCTTCCTGCATGCACCTGAACTCCAAAGCGACCCACAGAAGTGCCTGCAGACACAGGAGGAACAGGAGTGGCAGGAGTTATAGCAGGAATTCACAGAACTATAGGGTTTGCTTATCTTGTGGGGTTGTTCCTTTCACTAGCCCCAGGCAGATGTGTAGTAGTAGCAGAGGAGGCAGGTAGTGAGCACTTAGGAATCATAAACCCATGCTGTAACTAACTGTCCTTCTAGAAGAGCAATTCTCAGTTTCCTTGACTGACACCTGTCTTGTTTGCTTGGTAGTTTTTCTTTCCATTTGTCTTCACTCAGGAAAAAAATAATACAGTATGAGTTTCTCCTTATTAAGCCAACACATGGTGCACCAGACAAGCCTGATCACACACCTGCAATTGCTGCCCAGGATACCTGTTTTATCCTCAACCTGGAAAGGATTTTGAAAAGCATAATTCTGCCTTTATTTCTTTTATTTTTCCTTTCCTGCCCTGTTCTGGACATAATAAACCCAGAAATCACATGCTCTGAAACAGTACAACAATGAGGTTCACACACGATCTCACTCTGTATAAACCCTTTTACTTGAAAATTAAACTTTAATTGAAAAATAGGTCTCTCAAGAAATCCCCAGCCAGTGTCTGCCCAATTACAGCAATGCAGCAGTTGCAATGGAAAGCTGTTAATGTTAGCTGCAGTACATGTGGTATGTGGAATGTTTCAGATTTAACATCAGTATTTAAGGCTGATGTTAAACATGACTATGTTTTGATGCTCTAAGCAGGAGATTTTATGCATTTAACATCAATATTATGCATTATAGATCTTGCTGTACCTAGGCACGGAAGTAACCATATGATTCTATGTTATTCATTCTGAATTAACTGTGAACAAAATATTTGCATCAACTATTCATACAGTGACTGCTTTTGTTATGTGTCTCTAGGTGGCAAATAAGTGACTCGGTGTCTTATTTGATTGGCTTTTGGGAAGAAGGCTTTACAGGTACTACGAGCCTCGAAAGGAAAGCACTAGGTTTGGAAGCCTCCTTGACTTGCTGACAAAACCCTACATTACTGCTCACATCAGTGTGGTGTAGGCAGTTTCATTTGTGGTCTCTTGTTTGCCCCTTGAGTGAAATGAAGCTAACATGCTGAGAGCTGTCTTCGACTAGTCACATTTTGACATGTATGTGTGGGTTGTTTTTGTGGTCATAAAATTTTGAGTGGTGTAGAGCAGCGAGTGTGTTAGAATGATACCTGATAACAATGCTGCATCTTTATGATGTGTCAGGCTCTTTCTGATAAGTCCTCTTGCTTTCCTTTCTGTTCCTCAGGATGTTTTAACTTCCAGAGGAAATGCTGCTTTTTACTTTAGAGGTGGGAGTGCAACTACTCAGCATATGCTGGGAACAACGTTGTACCTCGAGTTAAAGCAATCCATGTGGTAAGCAGGGGTCCTAGCAACTTGGGAGCTTTTCAAAACAACTGTAGGCATGTTTTTAACATTTTGCTATTTCCAGGCCAGTTGGAAATTTTTACCAAAAAGTTTTGGAAACAATACATCTGGATGTGAATGGCACTTTACACCCTCACCTCCCTGAAATTTCATAAGATTTTAACATGCATATTTAGAGAGGTCAATCACAACAGCTCCCAAGTGGCTGTTACAATACTGATTTTGTTTTATACAGTCAGTTGTAAGTTATAGTCCAAAGGAAAGATTTAGGGCAACATATAAAAACAGGATGTAACTGAGTGATTTAGAAGGAAGAAGGGAGGAACTTTTAGGAAATGGCACAATGCTGCTGTAAGAGCAAAAGGAGGCAAAGACTGAGTCCAAAGGTGAAGATTAAAGCAGCAGAAAAATGAGTGGATAGGAAAGTAGGTGCATTTCTCATCAGAAGGGTTGTGAAAACATTGTTCGTTGTTAGCTTGGGGCCATAAAGACTTTTTCAAAGCTGCCCATTCTGTGAAGTAAACTAGTTGCCACAATGTGTAGGCTACCTGCTAGATGGAAAATAGCTCAGATACAGTGATATAGGATCATAAAAATAGCCTTACTTCCCACAATGGGTAAAAGGTCCATATTTGTGGACAATCTTACAGGTTAGAGAATGTGTAAGTTATGCTATCCCTCAGCTCTACTCTTTATTTCTGGGAAATTCAGCAGTTTTAATTTGTTTCATATGCACAATAAGAAAAATCCCACCTTGCTCCCACTGGCTGAACCTTTCCAGTTTTAATGAGCATCCTAGTGGTCTGCTGCACATTGCAGCAGGTCCACTTGTGGTGGTCACAGCTTTCTTTGGGCTTATGAGGACCTGAAAGAAAAACATTGCCTGAAACTCTTTAGGAAGATGAGCCTCATGGAAAAAGAGCTGGCATAGGAGTCACCTTAGACACAGTTCCCCTACATGCTTTTGTGACAGTATTTCAGACTAATGTACTCCTCTGCTGATTCATTCTTCTAGAAGATAGGAATGCTTCTCAGAGGAAAGTGACAAAGAAAACTGTTATATTTGCTTTTCCAAAGTACTTGTAAAAGAGCATTTTCTTAATGTTGAGGTGGGTGCTTTAAGAACCTTGGGATTCTAGATGTACGAAAGCAGAACAGGTCTTTTTTTATCAGTAAGGTGGTCATGATCATTCAGGAAGTGCAAAGGTAGTTGCTTCCACACCACGTCCTCAGTGTTTAGCTCATCAAAAGTGGAGCTGCATTTTCCAGTCATTCCCACACACATTTAGATGCTGCTGACTCGTCTCTCATCTCCTCCCTCCATATTCCTGCCAAGCGGAAATGTCTTGTGGTTGTCTTATTCACAGATCAGTCCATGGTGTAGATTTCCAGCACAAAGCGATCTGTGACAGGCTGTGCAGTGCGATCACCGCAGGCAGCCTGACTTCACATTAAATGTAATTCTTTCCATAATTCTTGTTGCTTATTAACACGTTGGAGGCCTGATCCTGATTCCTTTGAAGGCGATGACAGAGCTCCCACTGAACATAGCGGGAGGTGAAGGGCAGCCTTTGCTGCGTGACAAAAACAAAACATGATGGTGCTGGAGTTGCTTGAGGAGCATAAATCCATCTGTCCTTAAACTTGGCATTTTCTTCTTCCCCCAATTTTCTTTTTTTTTATTTTGAGTCACACCTCCTCATTATGATTTAATTTTATAAAAATGATGGAGCTATATACCTGTCCCTATTCCTGACCATGCATGTGCCGTGTTGGGGATTTGGCCACCTCAGCCCCTGGAGCAGACCAGGGAAGTCTACTCAGCATCTCCCTGTGGTGGTGGTGGGCAGCCTCCAGCTCTGGCTCTCTCCCTCGTGCTTCACCTCAAGCTTCAAGTTCTCCTGGGCCTGCATTTTGTGAGGCTGGCACATGGTTCCCCAAGCACCCGCAGGTGGACACGTGGTGCCTCCTTGGTCAATGGCTGTGTGTGGAGTCTGGCTGAGAACCAAATCTCCCGCCATCTCCGGTGCCACTACAATAGAGCTGCACCTCTGCCCTTGCTTCTTGGTAGCCCCTCAGTTCCTCAGTACCCCCAACCCTCTCTTGCACCCATCGGGTTTGCTTTCTGGGTAGCCTGCCTGGTTGTTGCAATACTCCCCTGCAAGCAGAAATGGGGCTGTAACCTGAGAGTCCACAGCCCTAAAAGCTGCCTGCCTGCCTCACTTGGGTTTCAGCCTGCTGCCACCTCACCTATTGAGCTAAATTTCCCATTACAACTTGAATTTAAATATTCTAATAAATTTGTTTTAGAAACTCTTACAGCTCCCTTGTGCCATTTGCAGGGAAACACTCTCTGGATTTTTTTCTGGGAGATGGAGATTTCTTTGTGCTTGGGGTGACTGATTGAATTTTACCTGCGCTAAATTATATTTGCACATTCTAGTAATTGCAAAGGGCCACACAGAGAAACAAAGCATTGACTGCCGTTGTACTGGGATTTCCCAGATGTATAATTTCAAATTGATATGAAAAAACCCCTTGCAATGCATTAATAATAGCAGAAAATGTAACTCGGCTGGCCAAGGGTGAACAGAGGCTTTTTTTTTCCTGAGCTGCAAAACAAGCTGTAGACCTCAGGTGACTAGCATTTATTGTTAGAATGGGTTTTCCCATACCTTTTGAAACACAAAATAAAGATTTATACTGAGCAACTTTGTTGTATATAACAGATCTGGATCATACCTGGGAATCAGTGTGGGGGGTTTTTGGAATGAAAGCAGAAGGGTTTTGCCTAATTTAAAGGCATTTTTAAAGTCACTTTTTGGTTTTTTTTATCTTCTGGCAGGTCATTTGTCCTTTTTTTCTGTGGCTCTATATTATCTTGTGGTGGGAATTATGACATTGAAGAGGAAAACTTTGGCAAACAGAACATACTTTTCAGGTCATGTCAGAGTGCACCAAGAATGAGAGGGAATGATGCTTAGTAAAAATACCAGTGGCATACTTACATGTTTATTAACAAAGCACAAAGATTAGCTTTTTAACAATGCAGGGCAGAGTCAGAGAATTAAGTCTTCTCACTCTCCACAAAATCAAAGGGGGCCAAAACCCCTGACAGACATTTAACAACAACAACAACAACAACAACAACAACAACAATAATAATAATAATAATAATAATAATAATAATAATAGTAGTAGTAATAGTAATAAATGCATCTAACACATATTATAATAAAGTGTAAGATGCACACAGCTCTGCCTGGCTATGTGATCGACTTTAAGGTGGTTTCTCAAAGGCCTGGAGTGTCCATGTATGTTAAACATAAATGATTCACTGAAATTATTCTAGAGGAAGATGGTTTGGACAGAGATGATCACAAAAACTATTCGCACCTCAGTCTGAACAGGAGCCTCAACATCTGGTCAAGCAGCAGTGGTATTTTCTAAAGGAAGAGAGGGTACTCACAAACTTGAATTTTAGCCTTGGGATGTAGATGCTTTGTGGGTCTGACTTGCAATCTGGTGCAGCCAATTTCTGTCCTCTATGGAGTAGGCTATGAGCAGCCCCTTAAGATCTCCTTTGTGGGCAGCCCTGCCATATATTGCAAGTCTGCATCACATACTGCATTCCTCCTTGTCATTTACAAAGCAAGCACTGCAATCTGGCTGACGGGACATTTTCCAGGCTGCTCAAAGGGTAGGAGAAGGACCCACTCCTTGCAGGTGTAACTTCTCCTCCCTGCTGCTGATTTCCAAAGGTGCCCACTGTTGTGCAGCATGTCTCAGTGGCTGCTGACTGCTCCTGCTGCTTGTCATGCAGCCAGGACAGAGCTGAATCTGAGGAGGTGTACGCACTGTTTTGTGTGTTGTGTTGCACGGTTGGTTTTTGCCAGCACAATACTACCAGAAGCAATAACAAACCTCTATTATCATCCCTATTTTTAATGCTGTGAGCAATTTTAACTGGAAGCCACCTCCTTGTCTGTGCCTTAAAAGCACTTTTTCTTTTCCACTCAGATGCTGGGAGTACACAGCTCAACTATCACTGCCTTCATGCTTTTGCAAATTTTAATGCATTATTAATAATTTTGTAACATATTTCTTCAAGCTCTTTAGCAGAAAATGTTATTTCAGTGCTGCCTCTGATAAGAGTCTTAGTCACCATGTGCACTATTTCCAAGCTACCACACAACCTGAGCTTTTAATTTGTTCCCCCTGTTCAAACACAGGAAGGACCTTCTGAGAATAATATTCCTCATTATCTGATTGCTTTTGTGAATCGTTTCCTGCATTTCTAGGTATGCTTATCATCATATCATAGACAGTACAGATGGGAGGCCCATTATCTAATCTAGTGCATGCTCCCCCTCTTACCCTCACGATGAGACATCATTTAATTTGTGGAACATGTTCCCATCCAGATAAATCCATATTTGTGTTTTGGAAAAAAATAACAACAATGCCAGGAAAAAAACCAAAACACAACACACACACACACAAAAAAAAAAAACAACACACCAAAAGAGATGTTTCCATAATTGCTGAAGAAAGCAATCTGTCTCTTGGCTCAGGTCACCTTTGCCTATCCATAAATTCCTTTGCAAAAGCACGGTCCAGAAAGGTGATCAGGGGTGGTGCTGGATGGAGTAAGAGGGTCTTGCTCCTTCCCTTGCCCCTGCTGTAGAGTGCAGGGGGAAAAAAGATCCAATTAGCTGAAAATTGTTAGCAAGTAAATGATCTTTACTGTGGGCCCAGAAGCTGCTGAATGATGGTGTAAGGAGATGTTAAGAGGTAGTCACGAAAGAATCTGAGAAGAAAAGGAGATTGACAATTTCTGACTGAAAACGTATTTGTTGAAAAATAGTAAGCTGACAAACCTGAAATACTTCAGAATAACATTTCAACTTCTTCAGAATGTCCTGTTTTTTCATGAAAAATGTGAAATAGAAAATGCCTATATAATTTTCTGTAAGTGTTCACATTTTTTCAGTTGACAAATCAATTTTTCTCTCAATTTTATAATTGGATTCTATTTTATTTCCACCAAAATTCTCAAGAGGTAAAACCAGAAAAAGTGTGTGGGAGGAAATGATGCTGGTGCTTTTTTTCCTTTTTTTTTTTTTAGACACATTCTTTCTGACAAAACCCCAAAAGATGGGGAGTATAATTATTACCTCATCCTCTCCCCCAGGAGAAAAAAAACCTCGTACCTTTGTATTTCAAAATGCTGTGTTCAGATACTGCTTGAAGACACTCAGGAAGGACTAAAATCTTTTGTTTCTTTTTAATACCATGTATTCATGCACATATTGGTATGTAATATATAATCTAATAAGTATATGCAGTCCTTAATATTTGCAATGACAAACTGCCTAGCAATGGTTGTTCATATCCCTTCTTCTGTTGAACAGGAATTAAGAGGTTTTTGTCTGCCCTTCTCAGAAAGTGAGGAGAAAACAAAAATGCCCTGATGCCATGGGACTGCTTGCAGGGCACTGACTGGGGCTGGGGGAGAGCCCAACACCATGAGTCCATGGCCTGGGGGTGGCCAGTCTCAGACTATCAGAAAGGATCCTTTTGTGGGCTTGGGGTGAATTTTATGCTGTTCAGGCAGTTACCGGGGTGGGACTCCACCTGTCTGTTTGTAGTGTGTGTGAGCTGAGGCAATGTCAGTAGGACAGCAGCGGGATGATTTGGGTGAGATGTCAGCACTTCTGCAGTGGGTTGCTGTTGCTTGATAAGGAAGCAAAAAACATTTAAAATAAATAATATTGGTGAGTTCTGGCCACTCAGTACCTCTCAAGAGATGGTTCCTTCTTATATCTGATACTGCAATATCTTCAAATCATTATAGCGATAAAAACCCTGCCATTTTTGAGGTGTGTTTTAATTTCTGTAATTTTCAGACTTCCACATTTTAGACAAATAAGCCATTTTTAACAACCTGGAGCATGAAACTGCAGATTCTAAATACATGGTGACCACAGAGCCAATGAAAGGAAAGGCTGCTGGGCTATCACTGTGCTTCTCCAGCTCTAAGCATTTTGTCACATCTGGTCTGCTCCAGGACATCAGTTTTTGTAGTCAGGGGACAAAGGGGAACTGTCAGTCTCAGATAACTGGCTTCACTATATCCTAAGAGGCAGTACCCATTTTATTCTGTCTTTTCTGTAGCTCAAAAGCCAACCTGCAAACCTTTGTCTGTTCTCTGCTGACATAGCTGGAAGAGAGCAGCCCTTTTGCTATTTCCCTTGTGGATATTGCTTATTGCTCTTTAATTACCAGTGCAGGACCCTAGCACTGTCCATTTCCATGCCATGAACTTGGCATGGTCTACTTAGTCCCAGATTGGTGATGGCCAGGATGAGCCTCAAGGGGCTTGAACATTGGCAGTGGGGAGTGGGTGGCACTGGAGGGAGCACCCCAGAATGGAGCAGAGGGTGGCTGTCAGCTCCAGCTGTGCCGTGGCATGATGGGGACATGGGAAGCAGCTCGACAGAAAGCAGAAGGGCAGACGGAGGCAGGAAGTGCTCCAAAGGGCATGAGGAAAAGCTTCAGTTAACCAAGAAATTTTTTGTTGAAATATCATTTTCTTATCTCAGACAAATGCATACGATAGACAAAATGATATTTCTAAAACAATATTCATCTCTGATGATGGCTTCTTTTAGGTCAGGAGAAAAAGTGATAATTGCGAGGATAAAGGGAGGACAAGGGGGAAAGAGAAGGGAAAACAATGCTAGTGGTGAGGATTTAGCCTGCAAATCTGTGTGGCTGGCCATGACTACTGCAGCAACAGCTACAGTGAGAATACATTGTACTCTTTTGTTGACTTTTCAGTTTTTTAATTATCAGCAAGTTGGTAATGGCATGCAGAATCAGATTCTGCTTCCTTTCACACTCCAGACACTCATGTTTTGACCACAGGGCCATAAAATTATCAAAGGAAAATATTATTGGCTGTAACCACCTCAATAATATTTTTACAACTCCTGATTGACCACAAATCTATATTTAATAAGGAAAACAAAGCAAACACGCACCCCATTCACTTCAGCTGGTGCTGTACATTTAACTGGGGAAATACGTTCATTCTATAGGGAGGCAGGAATTGCAGACTGTGCCTAGGAAAATATTCTTATTATGTCCATGACTGGGAAAAAATATAAATTTTCCTTTTTAGGTATTTTCATGAGTTGTCTCAAGCTTTATCAGCTCAGCTGGCCTCCTGATAAATTATTGCAAATATTGTACACTGCATATTCATGGTAGTGGCACATTAGAGAGAGACTTTTATGTTTTGAGTACCTTACACAACATAATTCAGAAATTAAGGCTTGACTGGTTAGAAAATCACCCCTTCAGGGATTTGGATTCCCAAGAAAGCATAACACAGCCTGAAACAGTCTTGTCTTCTGCACTCAGGTTTCAAGACTGGAAGGTCCTTCTTTTCGTCCTTCTAGAGAGGTGTTAAGGAAAACCAAGATAGCTTTGAACATTGAGAAAAACACTCACAACCACTGGGAAGATACAATGAAGCAGAGCAGGGTCTTATGGTTTATGTCAGGACCTTCAAAAGAAGATATATTCCTGCAGAGTTATCCTGGGCCTCTATGCTGAACTGCACTTGGTTCCCATTCAAGCCACCAGGCAGTTGAGTTTATTGAAGGCATAACATGATAGTCTCAAGGTGGTCACTGGGGGTATTTTACTGCATGCTGTGGGGGGCACTTGCCTGACCTCTCGAGGCTGGGGTGCAGGAAAGCTCCCTGCTGCTGGCTTACCCACCTGATGGTATCCCTACCATGTCTCCTCCTTGCTTCTGCCTACCCAAAACACATGTCCAGCAGCGGGGTGAGCTCCTCCTGCTGTTGGCTGCATGAAACAGAGTATAGGGTGGTGTCAGAGAGTGAGGGCATTTCTTGTGATGAGAACATGGCTGTGATCTCAGAAGGTGGGGTCAGATTGCTGCAGTGAGGAGGTATATGCTGGAGAGTGAGTGAAAAGAGATGTCCCAGGTGACAGCCACGGCTCTGCACTCCAGCAGGTTACTGGCTTTGGACTGGTGTTTCTGAACCAGGACGAATGACACAAAGCAAGGTGTGACTCTTGCCTGATGCAGAGATGCATGGACTGGAAATTACCCTGGACATTACATAAGAGTGGACACCTTGTAGAAGCTGTGGTGACTGCCTATGTCACAGCACAGGGGCAAGGGAGGCTGCGCCAGCCCAAGGCTAAGTTAATTCAGGTCACGTGCACAGCTTGCAAACTTGATATTGACAAGTTAACAGATAGTGCCTTGCAATTATTTCTGCTTGCCAATACACCTAAAATTAAAGAAACCACAAATAGCAGCTGGCACAACATGGCAATTGGCTCCCAAGTGTCCACAATTTGCTTCTGCCCAGGGAAGAACACATGTTCACTGAAAGGGATGTCACTCTATCATCACAGTGCTAGGTCAGCCACTGGTTAGCAGTATGGACTGAACTGTCCCAGACCAATGGATGTCTCCATGGCCAAGCAAGAGCCTTATTCCTAACATCTCTAATGCTCATTAGCTTCTTGACTCCCCTGACTGGCTTTCAGGAGTCCAAACCACTTTCCAACACGTTGACGCCTAAAGTCCTAATCTACTATTAGCTATCCACGGTTAATATAATGACACAACAAAAGTCACATGATAGGAAAAGGCAGCAATAGATGCAACCTATATATCTACTTAGATGGCAGGCAAGACTGGCATACCACTGCTTGCATAGCGGATCAGGTTTTCTCTGGGAATGGGTTCAAAGTGCTGCCAGTACCCAGTTTTGTATCACAATCTCTCTTCTATTGCTACTGGTCTGTGTCCAGGCAAGTGGTGTTGATAAGGACTCCTGCTACATTCACTTCTTTGCAGGGCAGAGCTCATGCATTGCCTGATAGCTTGCTCTCCTGCAGTGGTTGGAGGAGGCGCCAGTAAGGTGAGTGTGACAGTACACCACTGGAACCAGTGCAGAACTGGAAACTGATGCTGGGATTTGCCATATACTGGTGATCTTGAACAATTGTCTTTCCTGCTGCTGGGCTCAAATCCCCTGTTGTTGTTCTCCTTATTGACCCTCTGTCCACTTGGTCTTCATTTCCCTGTTTCTGTTGCAGTCCCCCCACATTCTGTGCCTCTCTTTCCTTCCTGCAGATGATCTCCTGGTCTGATGGTGTCTTCTGAAAGCAGGTCACTTCTGTGCCTTGTAGGATGCTATTTTCTGCCACCACTTATGTGAGTGTATTTCTCCATGTAGTCAAAAAACCCAGCTGAAAGAGTGGAAAATCATATTGCTGTTTCCTGCCTGCATTCAGGAAAAATGAAATCTCTCTCATTTTTCATGCCGTGGCTCAGCAAAGCCAAAAGTTGCTACTTTTATCTAAAGCTATGGGCATAACTGACTTTTCAGTTGGCTGGCTGCATTGAAATATTGGACGGAAACAGCTTTTCTGCTTGATCCGAAGCGACTTTTTTTCTTTTTCTTAGGCAAACAGAAAAAAATCTGAAAAATTTAATTTGCAGCCAAGTTAAACATTTCATTTGACTTAAAATAATAATTTTCTTGACTGTAATATGAGAATTTCTCTTTTGGATAGAGTCAGAATTTTTCAATGAGAAGTACTCCATAATTAACTTTTATCTAAAGGATATCCTTACCTTCTTCCTGGTGTAGGCTTTTGGGCCTTTACCTTGACAGGAGCTCAGTGAGGACCATGACAGGAGCAATGCAGCTGCATCTCAAAGAAGGACCCAAACTGAAGAAATCCATATCAATCACCTTCGCCCCCTCCCCCCCGCCGCCCCACCCCTCCAATATTTGATTGTGTGTGCCTTTACACAATTTAACTCTACAAATAAAATCACCTTGCAAAGTGTAAAGGGAGTGCATGATAGAAACAAAATTAAAGGACATGTTTATGAACAGCTCTTTGTCTTTCCTCTGTTTAAGTGCTGCAAATAATTTTGTGTTCTGGTTCATGACTTGGACAGTGTTGAAAACACTGAAGCATTTTTATTCACACATCAACTCGTATGAAGAAAATAAAAAATAACATTGCCAGCAACTTTGATATTATGTATGTGACAAATAATGTGATGCAATTACAAAAAAATGCTGTAAATTATGAGCTACGGGACCTTGCAACTAACCACTAGGACAAGCCGAACACTTCCTATTGCTGAAAATCAGAGTATCTGAATAACTGAGGCCTCTGAATGTGTTCTCTAAAGAGAAAGCATTGTGCCCTCTGATGATAATTTTGCTCTATCGTGCATTTAAGATCTTCTGCACTTAACACCTGTTAAAAAATATTTGCAAAGGCCAAAGAAGCTCATCTGTTGCAACTTTTTTCTAAGGTAAGTTACTGTGATATACTGTGCCATAAAAATTAGTACAAATACGTAGATCTCTCTCTCCTATGAGGAAAGGCTGAGAGAGTTTGGACTGTTCAGCCTGGAGAAGAGAAGACTCTGGGGAGACCTTACAGCAGCCTTCCTGTACCTAAAGGGGGCCTACAAGATGGGAAGGGGCTTTTTAAAAGTTCATATAAAGATAGAACAAGTGGGAATGGCTTTAAGCTGGAAGAGGGCAGGTTTAGACTAGGTATTAGGAAGACTGTGAGGGTGGTGAGGCACTGGAACAGATTGTCCAGGGAAGTGGTGGATGCACCATCCCTGGAAAGGGACTCTGAGCAGCCTGATCTCACTGAATATGCCCTTGCCCATGGCAGGGGGTTGAAACTAGATGACCTTTCAACCCAAGGTCCATTCCAACCCAAAACACACTATGATTCTATGATATATTTAAATATGTCTTCTACATGGTGAGAGCCAAAAATGGTCTTGTAAATACAGTTAAGTCCATTTTTCCACTGGAATCTTGTTTCACTTCTTTAGCTGTATGTGGAGCCTTCCAAGAGATTTGCCTTGTCCCAGCTTCCTGGGGACCAAACCACATGGGTTCAGGACATATGTGTTGCATATGGACATGGGCTGCAGTGCCCCTGTGCCCAGGTCCCTTTGACACCAGCTGCACTGCATCTCCGCGAGATCAATAAAATGAAAATATCATCTCTTCATCACCAAGAAGGAGAGGTTGGTATTAAGTTTCAGCAGTCGATGTTTGCAGCGACAGAAATTGATACACATTCTTTGTGTTATTGCAAGGCTCGAAGCTGTTTGCAGCTGTGTCTTTATCAGAAATTCTTGCCTCTCTGCCTCTGTCAAAGGCTTTTAAATTACTTTATATTTGTAGCTTTTGAGGAGCTAGATCTCTGCTCATATCCTTTAATTTGTTGAAATTCGGCAACGGCATTGTGGCCAGGGTAGCATGCTTGAAAAATTGTTTTATTTATGAAGGTGCAGCCTACTCTGACCAGTTCTGAAGGTAAGGTGGGACTTTCTAAGCATTGGCTGACTAGAAAGAAAGGGAAAAGCAGCTGCATTACCTGTCCCTAAATCCTAATCCTACCATGCACTTTCGCTCCTCTCTGCATAAGCTCACACATGTCTACTTGAAAAGCATTGGTCACCTGGTCTGGGGACAGCAGTAACACCAGGAGCCTCAGGTGAGCAGTTCATCATCTGTAATCACATGTAGCAATGAGGGGAAGAGAGTCTTTGGAGTTAGCTTGTGCAGAAACATATTCACACAAAGCTTTTGTCAAGCAAGTTGGAATAACAAATGCATATATAAAAAAGCAAAGAATTCATTAACAGGAAAATGGCTAAATTAGCTGAATAAATAATTCACCACAAATTTATCAGTTCTGTTTCATACCAAACATTTACACTAACCTTCTAATTCTTCAATGTGCCAAAGCTCTGAAAGGATTAAAGTCAGTTGAAAGTCTGTGACTATTAATGAAAATAATGGTACAAACCCTATCACTTTACTAAGGCTTGCAGATAAGTCTTATGTAATTGTGGTTTTTCAACGTTTTTACCCCAATTCAGAAGAGCACTTCAGCACATGCTTAAGTGAAGAGCACATTTATCTATTTTATCTCTTCTGATGCCTCTGTGAGGAGTTGTATTTGTTGCTCAGGTAAATATACTTAAGAAGAAAGTAAACTTGTGTTTCAGGATAAATGGAAATACCACAAAATTTTGAGAGCTTTTTGAATCACAAACCCCTCTCAAATTGAGGGGACAGTACCACTTTACCAGAGTCTTAAATAACAAGATATTAAAGTTTTTGGTACTTAGGGACATGGTGCATAGCCAGCAGCCTCCTTAATTGTTCCCTTGCAAAGGGATTTATTTATCAGATGCTTGGGTGAAAAGCACAGCTTGACAAAATACTGTTGTGGTGGTGCTTCCCAGTGGAGCTCCTCAGCAGAAGCTCAAGTGTTAGCAAATTTGGCTTAGTCCTCATACCCTGTGGCTTTCCCTCTTCGTAGATCTCCATATTTCACTAAGACCAGTGCATTGGCTAAGCAATGGTATGTGTAATCATTTGGGTCAATACTGTTGCATTGCCTTTGCAACATTGATTAAATAGTTAAAATACAGCATTACAAACAAATGAGAACACAGTACTTTGAAGTTACAGCTCGCTACTACTTCCAGTCACTTCCACAGATAGCAATAAAAAGTTCAATCAATGAATTGGGATTTCATCAGCAAGATTTAACCTCAGTCATCATCTGTAGCAGCCCTGAGGTTTTAAACACCACACTGTGACCCCTCATTATATCTTGGATACAGAAGCCTTAGCTGAACCAGAGATCTCTGGTCAGGGATTTGTTTATCATCAGAGATGATTTTGGTTTTGCCATTATTGAATTCCCAGTGTGTATGTATCTTCTTTTTGTCTCTGCCACTCAGAACAGTCTCCATTTCTTGTTAATTTATAAACAGTGCAATGAAATCAGATGAGACTCCCGTAGGGCTTTCTCTTTATTGTAAACATGGTAATGCTCAGTGAAAACACTGAGGTATTTCAGCAACTAAAGCCAGCAGAAAAATAATAGTTTTGAGGAGGTGGCGGCAAGTCAAACACTGCATTTGTTTGAAGTAGCATCTGAAAGACGTAGTTATTTTATAAGCATCTGACATGTTAGTTTTCCCCCTCAGAAGAGCTTTCTGGCCATATCAAGATGGAAAAGTCAGGTAAGCTTCTCTGTGCACAATATATACTAAATATAATTCTCCCCCTTTTTTTGGGAAAACTTTAAAAAAAAAGTCAAGCAGATAGTAGTTAAGACCTTGTTTCATCTTTTGAATGTGTGGAAGATTATTCTGAGTTGTCTCTTTTGAGCACTCCAAATAAAATAATGTTATTAAAATGCACTTAAGCACTCTGCAAAGTTCTGCTCTGTTTCAGCATCAGATGGAACAGCAGATGCAATTTTTTTTCAAAAGTAAAGTAAAGCTTTTAAAATATCTTCATCTGGTGGAACTCTTTCCTGCTTAAAAGTGGCTAAAAAATAGGAATTAATTACACTGACTACATAAATTCCAAAAGAAATAATTTCTGTTTCTAGACATGGGACATTGCTCTTTATTATTTTTATGATGTATTGAGCTTATAATATGCATTAAAAGTAGGCGCCAAGCTTTCTTAAATTAAAGCATTGGCTGTGCCCATGCCTTGCCTGCTATGAGTCAACATCAATTGCGGTGTGTACCCAGTGCTTGTACACCTGAAAGGTTGTAGTGGATCTCTTCTCACTCCATGAAACAGAAGCATATTTTTCTGTAAAGTAGAGTAATGTGGCAGCAACACAATTGTTCTGCTGGGTGAATCCTTAAACAAAGCGAGATAGAGAGAACGGATAGACGATATTTAAAGTCTATAAAAAGTTAACAACCTCTTCTCAATAATTATGTATCTATAAAAAAATAAAGATGATACAGGGCCAAAACTTAATGGCATTTATGTTAATGGGCTACTGAGCACTCATAGGCGGTAGATATCTGCAAAAGTGGGTCACATGTAGCTTAGAAGCTTTCTGTTGTATATTCTGTTCAGCATGTGTCTGTTCAAATAAGTTTTTTGTGTGCAAAGTGAGCAAGTCACCTCTAGTATGGCACTGCTTGTATGCATGCTACCTGTGTTTCTGTGAAATCTAAGAGGACTCACCCGCCCCCTCCTAACCCTCTCCCCCCCATTTGTTACTGGCTGATATCCATTTGTTTATTATTCAAGTGAGGACACATCTCCTGGTTCCATGTCCTTTTATTTGCCTTTGTTCACAAAAAGTCCCTATTGCCTACCTAGGATGGGAGCAAATGAAAGTGAGGACGTGGGTTCTTTCTGCCTCGTTGGTGCTGTCTGTTGTAGGGATGCAGTCTGCAATGGTATAGTGATTCTCCTAGTCCTGGAGTTTAGTCCATAACCTAGGAGAAAATGTGCTCCCCACCTTCCCTGACCATGCTGTCCCTGGGAGCCCCTTGAGAAGGACACACAGAGACCATGCGGAGAGGGAGAAGAACAAAGAGAGAGTTTATTTGTAGTCAGGTGCTTATATGGACTTTGGAGGGATTCAAACCCACCAATAAGAGACAAGAGGGGAGTTTGGCTCTGGGCCAATGGGAGTAAGGGGATTTACATTCAGTAGGAGAGAGGTTCATATAACATGATGGTGCAATCTTCCTCCAGACCCCTGAGATTACAGGGTATTCTGGGAAGAAGAAGCAGTGACTTTGCAAAAAGACACTTCAGCAGACATACTGTACATTCAAACAACATTAAAAACATCAGTTGTTAAAACCTTATCAGTGGCTTGTTGATCCATTTCTGGCAGGATTTTCTCCATGCTAGATATTGTGAATCAATTCCAACAATGCCAGATGATACCAGTTTGTTGTCACTTTATACTGGTTTTACACCAGGCTGGTTTCACTGGGTTGCCTTGCCTTGCCATTACTGTAAGTGAAACCTTCCATGCCTGTGTGATTAGAGAGTAAAAAGTAACCTCTACAGCGGCCAGAGTGAAAAAGCATTGTGGGTTGAAGGAAAAATACAAAGACCTTTGGGAATCCAGAGAAATATATTCCCCTCTATTTTTTTAACTCTAAACTCTGGTCCTCATTTTCTTGCTGCATTTATTGAAAATTCAAAGTTATATCAAGCATTAAAATGACAAATTGGCTGATTTGGTCTGTTGTTATAAATATGGAGCACTATTTGCTTGTCAGGCAGCTTCATAATTAGCAGCGATCTATGTGGTATCAAGGCAAGAGATCATCAGATCAAGTTTCATGTTTATTCCACAGCCAGCATCTTCCCTATTGCTAATGAAAGTGTCTCTCAGGGACTGGCATATCTGAGCCTGGCAGCTATGTAACATCACTCTTTGAGCTTCACTTCCATCCCAGCCCTCATTCTCATTTAGTTTTTGATCATATCCTGTGTTTATAAATGTATCCTGTTATGGAATATGTTTTCAATAGTGCTTTTTAAGGCAATGTGAAACAATATGTTTTCTAGTAATTTTTATTGCTGGTAAGTGTGTTTTTGTGGTATGTGTGTTTATACCATCCTGGAGTGTGGTCAGGTTTGTTATTTTATACGGATAGGGCTCAAGTATTCATGAAGACATGAAAAGTCGTCAGGTTCCTAGTAGTTCACATTTTGGCTTCTGCTCCTTCCCAAAGCTGGAAGGTTCTAATTGAGGAAACTAAAATGTCTCTGAAAAGACATGATTTAATGAAGAAAAGAATTGCAAATAATGCGAAGATGGAAGTGGGATTCTTTAAGATATTCCATGCTTTCATTTGCTAAAATACTCCCTGCAGAAAATCTCCTCATCTTACCCTTTCCCAGTCCAGCCTTCATACTGTTGTGACTGTTTCTGTATCATGTGAAGAAGCTGATGGTTCAGTATATGCAATAAGATCACAGGACTTTTGATGCTGGAGCACTGGATCAGTTGTCATGTCATGATATACATATTCATAACCTAGTAGGCCTTGTAGTTGATTTACGCATAAGGGACTGATAAGAAAAAAAATTGATTTATGATGATCTCAAAAACATGGTCTCCCAAGATGTGTTCTGCAGCTTTGAGACCTACAGTTTAGGCTCTATTAATTTTACAGTGCTGTCTGGAATTATCCATCTGTTTAAAGGTTAACTGTCTTTACACTTTTGAAATGGGTAGTTCTGTTTTGGTTCTTGCTTTGTTCATGCAACTGATTTATAAATTATTAAATCTATCACTGCGCAAAAAGACTGAAATTGGTTTCCAGATTACAACATCTACTTATTTGAAACTTTCTTTAGCAACTTTCTGACATTATGCTAAATACTCTCTCTAAAGTGCTGGGAGGAGGGGAAACATTGAACCCAATGGCATGTGTTGTACAATGAACTTTCTGCAACAAAACACCATTATTATTACAAAAATGTGATGTGCCCAGAGGAGCACATCAACCAAAACCTTCAACACAGCACCATGCCAAACAAACGCTTGCCTGTGGTCACACAGTGAGAGAGGTGGTGGGGTCACTTGCTTGAGAAAGAGCTACAGACAAGACCCATATACCTTGATCTTTTATTTTTTGAGTAAAGCAGTCAGGCTATATAGTAGTGTTGTTCTTCCATCAGGGCAACTGATCTGGTCTTCCTCTTCTGGAAACTTAGTGTTGTAGGGAAATTGGGAAGAAGCAGGGATGGAATAGTGATGGGCATGGTGTAGTTCTAAGTCCATGTGCCTCCCAGCAGGCAGCCACCAGCCCTTGCTTGAGAGCCTGACTGTTGTCTGGAGTGAACAGCAGTGTGGCAAATGACTTTGAGTGCCATGGTTCCACTCACACAGCCTATTGCTGCTTGAGTACAGGTTGGCTTTATGATGCTTGTTGACAATGATATAAGTGACAATCACAAAGTTCTCATGTCTCCTATAGAGCACTTTTCTGCCAGCACTCTTCAGGAGCTGGACAGTTGTTTTCATTTTTAGCATGTGAGCATTTGAAAAGGCAATCTAAGAACACACAGCTAGCAAAAGGTCTGCATTTCCACATGATTTTCCTTTCTGTTCCACACACATCTATGGGTTTCTGTACTGCAACTCCTTGTTGTTGATACTATCTGAGCATGTTGATCCATTGTGATAGGTACCCATCATGATCTTGGTAACTGCTGGGCAGTGAGAGTTTTATTGAAGTTATAATGTCCTGTCTTGAATTTCTGTATATTTGTTTGTATAAAATCTTGCAGATATATCAGAGATTTTTCTGCAGAGCTAAGCTTTAAAAAAATCGTCCTACTAATTTTCTAAGTTGATTTTGGACTCATAATTAACTTTGGCTGCAGCGTACAAGCTCCAGCAGAAACTTCCTTTTTCAAAGCACAGGAGACATCCTTACATTCCCTACTGCTTTTGGACAGATACTAACCCAGGAGAGCCATTTTGCTTGTCTTTCTTGCTAGATCAGCAAAAGCAGAAATATTGGCTGTGCAGTTCTCTTGTATATAGAATGAGTAGCTCAGCTTAACATAGTTCTGTGAGAAGACTATTTCACAGGAAAAAAAAATGTGCCTTACAGTACTCTTCCATCCCACAGCTTGAGAAAAACTGCATGAGCATTCATCATCTGATGATAGTCAGCCAAGGGTGAAGAAGTTTGTTACATAGACTGATAAATGTTGAGCAACTACTGTTTCCAGAAAGTAATATTCAGAGTTTCATACACTTGGTATTCGGATACTTGGCATTTGCATGTGTAAAACTGGAGAAATTCCCAAGAGAATACTGAATAAATACCTTATGATCTGGTCCATTAACTTCACTGGAGAGGTCAGCTCTAGATCTATTTGAAAATAGCATTTTGTCCATATACAATTTGTTTTTCTTTCATTTAAAATTGAAAATGGACAGGCTTTTTTCAAAGATATTCTATTGTTAAACGAAATTATTTCAGTTTATGTTGGAAATTGAAGTTCTTGAGTTTGAAGTTCTTGCATTTACAATGTAAAGTTGAAAATCTCTACATAAAAGACACTTTATGTGAAATAAATTATTTAAATGAACTCCTAATTTTCCAGTGAAAGCCCAATTATGATGGAAAATTTTTAACCATTTTCTCAAGAGTAGAATCCTCAAGAGAAATGAAATATAGCTGGTATAGTCTCAAAGAATCATATAATCTATCCAAAGTTAGAGGATGCCTCAAGAGTTCACTTAATTTTCTTCTCGTAGTATGCAATGTTACAGGCAGAAAAAAAAAGATAATGATTTAAATGATGGTAATGAAGAGTTTAAATTATTATTATCAAAGTATTTTAAACAAGAATTGATTTCCAAACCACTTGCAAATAATTGTTTCAGTGTAACTTCTAATATGTGACTTTTACCCAAACCAGTCATATGATTTTTTTAAAACTATTTTTTCTTTTCTCTCATGCTCAGAGATTCCAATTAGGAGTAGGGTACTGTTCTGCCAGGGGATGTAGGGATACAGGACTTAGCAAGAAGCCTCATGCTGAAGGGCATGTCATCTGAAGAATACCATCTCCAAAATCTTCTAGAGATCTTGCTTGCCCCTATTCCAATACATGCTTAAATATGTTTGTGTCAGTAAACCACGTTCTTTTGAAGGAGGGCAACATTTGTAATTTCAGTTTTACCAAAGATTGCACCTCATGGGTTGAACTTGCCAATGTATAACATCTATGAATGAAAAATGTTAGTCTACAAATTACCAATCTCTTCCTGATATTCTATGGTCTGTGAGCAGACAGGGTTTTCCTTTTTAAGCAAGAAGCAAGTAAGCGAGATGCTGTTGTAGCAGCTAATTACTGAAACCAAACCTCATGGCTGTGATTGCAGGAGCTGTTGTGATAAATGCAGGTAAAAATTGCAAGTCTGAAAATAAAAATGCATTTATTCAACAGCTTTCTGTGAACATGATATAATTGAAAAGGATGGTGAGATCTCATTACTGCTGAAAAGGTCTCCTCACTATGTGAAAATCTGGACATAAAGCAATAGGGGAAAGCTGAACATTGCAAACATTGACCTACTTCCTTTGCCTCTTGATTAGTCTGGGAATGAGAAAGATCTGCACACCCATCTGGCAATGTCTTGTAAATATTGACTTCTAGGGAGCAATGCCATCCTGCCAGCTCTCAGCATTGCCTTCCTTTGTTACTGCCAGATTGTGGCATTTCAGATAATGGCTGTCCTGCACATGGAAAGTTTCATCATTCCTTTGAGGAGCACAAGATACTTTAGGCAGAGCTCATTTGCCTAAACCAAGGTATCTAGGGCCATGTAAGAAAACCTGGGCATCCTGCTCGTCCCTCAGCTGCAAGGTCTGGTGTAGTCTGGGTCTTCCATAGGTCCCTTGTCATACCTCCCAGTTACCATAAGGAGGCTTAGGGAATCTTAACTGCAGGAGCTACTTGTATCTGGGCAACTAAAATGTGCCCTTTGTGTCTCTGTGTCTGGACGTACAACTACCACGCAGTGGTGGAGCCAAGGCAGTCAGACATTTGCCCGACTAGTGCTCCAAGAAATTCAGAAGCATTATGTTAAAGCTTGTTGCAGTATCCATTTCATGCAAGTATCCCAAAAATCCTAATGGTATTCAGGAATGATGAACCCCTTGCCACTGGCACTCCTCAAATATTTATGGAAGCTGCAGTGTTTTTCAGAATGAGATTTGGCCCTTCAGAGATGAATCAGTCCTTGACTAAAAGAGCAGAAAGGTGAAAACAAAAGTGAAAGGAAAAATTATCAGCTTCCCTAACAGGGAAAGCAGTGCTGTGAGCAGGAGACAGAGATGAAGTGGGTGCATGTTCAGCAAAGTGCAAGGCCTTGCCTGACATTCCTGTGCTCTTTCTGAAGGTCCATCAAGCTCTCCAAACCAACACTGTACTGTGAAAAGTGCAGAGTTAAAGCACATGACCTCAAGTGCAGCTTTTGAAGTTTGCAATCAAGAGGTGGGATTAAAAACCAATAACCACCCTCAGCTCGGACTAGCTGTTTGTGTGAGAGGTGGGCATACTTTTGTATTTAATGTCAAGAAACATGTCAAAGCTACCTCTCCTGTGTCTGGACTCCAGAAAGTGTTTATGAAAGAGAAATGAGGATAGGCTGCACTTTTGGTGTGGTTCTCACTGGATGGCCATGAGACTATCCCTGAAGATGGATGGATGGAAAAGAAATCATGACTGAGCAAGTGGCATTAGCCTTGAAATCTTTTGTTAAGACTTGTATGCTTTCCTGCTTTCAGCTAATGCCTGTGAAGCATGCACACCAATAACAATTTTATTTGCCTGGGAAGGATGTGGAATTACAGCCATGAGTATCAGCAAACACCGCCAGTGACCATGATCCATATTCCCTCTGCCCCAGATGCCTGGCTTAAGTCTTACTGTTACTTCATTTGCCTGCCTATGGAGGGACCTGGGGAGTGACAGGTCAACTGAAGTGTTTGCTGCTGTCCCAAATTTGGATGCAGCAGTTGTGATGACACCAGTTATCCACCATCAGTAGGCAGCCTGAGTGTGGCCCCCAGCGCTCGTGACACAAGCCAGATTTTTGCTTCCATCACCTCTGCTCTCTAGTCACTTGCACAGCATTTGGAGTGCAGATACATGTAGGCAGTGCTTTGATATTAGTTGGGAATAAACAGGCATGGGCTCAGCTGAAGTTTTATGCTATCACTCTTCCAATGACGTTATATAAATATCTTAATAGATGATGTAATAAGGCTGATGGTCAAAATAAGTCTGATTTAGAGCAAAAAGAAATTAAGAGGAAACAGAAAACATGAACTTTTACCACTGAAGCAGCCAACATCTAACTTGTTATGATACATATCATACTAATGATAAATGGTAGTAACCATTAATGATAAGGGTAGTGATCTCCCAGATATTTTTCCAATCCTTCTACCTTTTTCCTGCTGCTACTCCCTCTCTCTGTTCAAAAAGATGTTTTCTTGCTGGATGCTGGTTCAAAACCTCTCAGAACTTGCTGGGCATGATTTTTTGTTAAGTGCCAGGTGGTGAAATAAAAAAAGACAAGCACGCAGAGACTTTTTGTTACTGTGATTAATTTTCACATTCTTACAACTCCTGATCCTGGCTGCATCCTGATGTGGAAGATTCAGCATTTAAATAGCATTCATGGGTTACTATTGATTAGGGGACTGGGGGAAGGGCATTTATTCCTCCTGGATTACTCCTTCTTCTGCTTTATAATTATTTGTTTCTACTTGTAGTGCGCTTTGTTATTTACTGTTTAAAAGTAGTTTAATTAATCTCTTCTGTTGTTGTTTTGAAAATGTGACAGACACTCATGAGATAGATAATGGATTGATAAAGAACACTTGAGGGGACCCTGGAGTGCTCATCATTTGCTAGGTAGGTTATGTTAAACATAATACTGGTAAGATCAAGCCCTCCAGGACAAAAAAATGAAAGAGGCATTTAATTGGAACACTTAGCAATCACAAAACCAAGACAGAGGTTAAATTGTTTTGAGCAAGAGAAATTAATACATTAAAGGTTACATTTCCAACTGTGAGGCTGCAGAGCCAGGCTCTTATGCAGTGTCAGAATTACATAAGGCAGAAGAAATGGGTCTGAAATGATTGTGGAATCATTAACAAAAGCCAAGGCAGAGTAAGACATTTCCCAGCAGGAGGGTGTGAAGAAGAATAAAGACATGGAGAGAGCTCATTAAGAATGAATTGCAGACCATAAACATTTGAAACCACTAAGTGTGGAGTTCTATCTGTTATCTAATGACTCAGAAATTATAAAACTAGCAATGACTTTCAGAAAAGGAGTTGACTTTGCAGGAGGTTGTTTGCCATTATGAAAAAAAGGTAATTTTTTTTCTAGTTGGGGGAAAAAAATAAAAAATCCTTCATCTTTGTAAATCAGCACAATTTAAGCAACTTCAGCTATACCCCAGAGAGATTTCCTTCTGTATAATTACACATTGTCTCAGATTTAGTAACAAGGATGTTGAAATGGAGCAACTGCATAGAGGATGAAGGAAGAGACAAGAGGTTCATATCTTACTGTCTGACTGCAAATGATTAACCTCTTCATCTTTGAAAAGATCTAGCAAGTGCTGAGATCTCCCTAATTAGTAGGAATTTCTTTTTCTTTATTTTGATTAAGGTATAGACCATTCTTTGCCTGATAAACAAATGATAGTCAAAGAAACAAGGGTGAATTAAGCACAGTGACCAAACTGTTTGGTTTTTATGATGCAGTCTCGGCAGATCTACACAGAGCACAGAAGGTGGCAGATTATGTGGCACAAGAAGCTACCTTTTGAATAGAAATACATATGACAAGCATTGCACCAAGCTACCAGGGTGTCCCTCCAGCCTTCCAAAATGGGAGTGTATTGGTGGATTGGATTTATACTGAAGAGATTTCCAAATTAAGCGTTCTATGGGATGAGTTGAGGGAGGAAGAGTACAAGGAGCAAACAAGAAGGTTTAAAGAGTTGTATGAAAGAAATCCCCAGTGAGAAAAGGTTTGGGGAGGTTTGGGGAGCAGAAGTGTAAAGAAATTGGTCATTACAGATTGCTGACAGGTTATTGAAGAGTTACAAAAGCAGATCGGTTTGGTCTACCCTAAGTGCCTTTGGTTCCAGTTTTCTGCTGATATGAAAATCTTGCATTGTAAAACAAGATGTCCCAAACAAAACATTTCATTAATTTAACCTTTAATTATTCTTTAATTGAGATTTGGTCTACTCTGAAATAAAACGTACCTTCAAGGGAAACTTGTCATTCCTTAGTTGTTAAGATTCAATAACATCAAGGTAAAATTTTAACAAATTGTTGCATTATTTTAAAAAAGAAAAATTATTGAGTAACACATATTCATCCACAAATTCATCATAAATTCATGAATGTTGTCGTTTACTTAAATTTGAATTTTGAGGCAAATAAAACTGGTAAGCCAAAGTGCTATCCTGCTCTGGTGTGAAAATGGAGAATGACAGGCTCTGGGAGAAGGCAGTCAGGGAAGGTGGGATGACTGTAGTAAGGTCAGCAGAAGAATTAGCTTTCATACTGTAGGCACAAAAATTTCTCATTTGAGCTGGCTGCAGAGATAGCTAAATGCATGCAAGGTCCATTTAATGGATTCAGTTTATAAAATTGGCTACTACTTTCCAAGTAGCATTTATTTTGATGGTTGAATGACTTATGATTCCAATTAAAAGCAGACAGATGTCTAACTCAGTGACTATGGCTATAGAAAATAACTCGCCTCTGTTTGGCTTTCATTTGTACTTGTATTTAAAAAGTACACATGTCTAAACAGGAGTAGGAGCTGTGAGTAATTTAGGGAAGTTGAATTTACTTGCTTGCTGGCTGGACAAGCTGGGCTTTGCTCTCTCCTCTGAGAGGGGAGATGACCCACTGATGCTGGCACCTGCAACTGCAAATGGGCTCAAACCTGGAGGTGACATTGAGGTGTCAGTCATAGCCCTGCTGTGTACTGGCCCGAATAGAAAATACCCTGTCTACAGCAAGGACCTGGCCTGGGGATTTTGCTGCCAGAGAGAGTGTTCCCTGTGCCATCCCAAGGCCACTCATGTGGTGAAATGTCAGTAGATATTTTTCTGCTCCTAATACTCTGCTCCCCTTGGCAAGTACCACATCCACCTGTGTCATTAGAGAGACAGACCCTCTTGCAGTGACAGGGAAAAAAAGAAAAAAAATCAGTGAGGAATTATATTAGTTTAAAATAGAGGAAAATGTTGTGGGACAAATTCTGTCCCTTCTGAAAGGAGTGCTCTCCTGTTGTTTCCAGGAGACATGGCAAATTAAAATCAACAGTCCTGGACGTGACTGGGACGTACTGAGGGAAGGTGTGTGAGTAAAATGGCAACAAAAGCATATGTCCTTTCTGGCATTGCCCATCAGCATGAAATATTCCCGTGGAAGTATTCAAAAAGCTGCATGTTGTAAGGATCTATGTTAAGCTCATGAAGTTCAGCTTGTCATTCAGACTTCAGAGGGGAGCTCATTTGTGAACAGAGGATGAAAAGGTCTGGAATTTATGAGAATGGGAGGGGGGGAAAAAAAGCCAAACGACCCTGAAATTTCTTTAGTAAATAACCAGGATGGAACAGCTCCAGCAGGCAGACCAGAAGTGACAGTCAAATGTAACATATCACTCAGGACACCATCAGGCATTTCCCTCCTGCTGCTGTTTGAGGATCTCTGGATGCTGCAGGAAGAGGTTTATTGTGGTGCAGATTTGCTGCAGAGTGTTGCTGCAATAACAGAGATATTTCCAACGGTCTTTGCTGCAATACCATGTACTGTATGTACTTAGCTGAAATCAATGGGACATGTAAATGAGAATAGGCACAATCCCTTCTACGGCAAGGAACAAAGCATCTGTGCTATCCTAAGCAAATAAAAGGATCAGCTCGTGCAGGATACACAAAGAGCTGTGACCGCACTGTACCATGAGGGGTCTGTTGTGAAGTTGAATATGCGTAATTTCCTGGTGGTTTGGGCAGGGCGAGGGGAACAATACAAAGCAAGCGAGATCTTTGCATGCTTCTAGCAGTGAATATTAGGGAAACGCATAAAACAGAGGTTTGATGAAAACCTCTGTGATTGGAAAGCAAAATCTTTAAAGGGACGGAAGAAAAGAAAGGTTGCATATATATAACTACTGAATAAACAAATTATATGTCGAGTCTAAATGATTAATTGCCCTGAAGAAATATATGGAACAGGCCAAACTGGAAGGAAAAGAAAAAGCATATTTCAAGGACAACACAAAACCAGACCTTAAAAGAACCATGGTTTTTAGAAATCCCCTCCTTGAAATAAATGTCCTTCTAAACATCCACATGCCTCTGACTAAACAAAATTCAAATAATAAAATAAAACAAAATCCAGTGACTTAAGGGAGAAATGAGGGTATGGAATTGGGAGGGAGGGAAGAAATACACCAGATAAAGAGGAAATATACAGTGTAATATTTCATCTGCTGATATACCACAGTGAAACATAAACTAATCCTCATTCATATGGGAATATTCACTCAGAATTTACTTGTGGCTTTGGCACTTTTTCTTGACTAGTTAGATTCCAGGTCTTCTGGAAGACCTGGAAAATTTGAAAACATAAATGTAGTTAAGAATTAAGTGTATTAATTCACCCTTGAGCTGCCAGTTCCTCCTTCTCCCATAAAAAACCCCACACCTTGCAGATTTCATACCTTTGTGTGTGTCCATATAAAAGAAATACATTTAATGTAGTTAAAAAATAAATATGTTTAGTTTTACAGCTACAGATCATATGGACATATATTATAACACACAATACCCATTGTTCAGTCAAGTACAAAGAAAAAAATTTTCTTTGAAGACCAAAAGTCAGACCCAAGGTAACAAAAGTAAAGTGTAATTTACCCTGTAGTTAAAAACCAAAGGAGTCTTTTTGCTAGGGGGCTGCTGGTTCTATTCATGCCATTCCAGAAGAATATAAAAGAGATGCTTTGGGATTTTGAAGTAAAAATTCACAACAGTATGTCTTTACTTTTTTTCCCCTTCAACCAAGACATCTTTTGCCAGAGTCCTTTATCTAGAGCTTTGTATACATATTTTTAATCCTATACAAAAATGATAGGATGTCAAGAAGGATCTATAATAACACCATTTTTTTTATTTCACTTCAAAGACTTGGCAATTTCTGATCCATGTGACATTCACACTCCTTCAGGGTCAAACAACATCTTGCAGCCTTCATAAAATGATTAAATATTTTAAACAGCTCCTGCTTATACCTCCATTGCCCCTCGAGACTGATACTGTTATCGTTTTTGTCAAAGCCAGTTTCCATCCGCATTTGTCATTCCTGCTTGCATTTATGAGTTATCAATCGCCACGTCAAAATGCAAAATAACTGATGTTCTCTGGGCGGGATTGGATGGTCTATCTGGGGCTTTTAATCAATGCTGATTTTTATTTTCCATACCCATACATAAATCTTTACCATTCTGGGCCACATATAATGCGTTTGTACAAAACGCAGTGACAGAAGCAGTAGTTATATTATCAAACATTATACCTCGGGGCTAACTGAGTATCAAGGGCTTTCAAAAGGGAACATTGGGAATTACTGTGCAGGAGAGATGGCTGCAGGAGAGAATATAAGGGATTGGTTGTTGCCATTTATAAATCAACATCATGCAAGCTAATCCGTCTCACTTAAATGCAGCCCAAATACTTTTCCTGATACTCTGAAACTCAACCCTATCTATTTTTTTAAAGCTTGCATAATGCACACGAACAATGGTTATATGCATTTTCTTATTTCTTGAACTTTTCCCCAGGGATGTATACAGAAACTGTGCTGCTGTGTTGTTTTTTTCTCCCCAAGGCCTACAAGCCAGTAGATATCCTCTTTTTAATCATAACTGAATTATTAGAACTCTCTCCACCCCCATTTTTTTGCTTGAGCCACTATAATAAAAGGGAGTGTGTTTCATTCATTAAAAAGGGTATCGGCCTCGTTTATTCAATGAAGATTGCAGTCAGCTATAGGAATAGCTCATCGTCCATGCAAAGCATGCTCCAAGGGCCAGGGCAGGCAGAGTTTGGAGTTAGGATAGCAGAGGAGCTGAGTGCTGTGCTCCCTGGGAAAACCAGGCACCCTTGCAGGAGAGCAAAGGTGAGGAGAAATCTTCTGCCTCCTTTGTAGAGACGTGGGTATTTTGCATGATGCAGGTATGATTGCCACACTCCTTGCCAACTCCTAGCTAGAAAACTGTCCATATTGCTTATAATGGCAGTAATATTTTCACCAGTGTTGAACTACACTGTTCAGGACTCCCTTGAGCAAGACAAACTTTTGGGCTCAAGGGTGAAAAGTTGCAGGCTGTAATTGTGCCTGTGAAGTTCTTCCTTTCTGCTTTCAGTGCTGGGAGGGTTGAACTGAAACCTTGATATGTATGTATGTATGGCCAAACTTCATGAACGAAGATTTGGGAAGGGCTCTCCCCGGGTGGGGGTGTGCCCCTCGAGCCTGCGCAGTGGATTTTTTAGGTGAGGCTCAGCGTGCGCAGAACTGGCCCCACCGTTTAAGTCCCAAGGTCCATCTGCCACGGCCGAGCGAGCTTGGACAGTGACAGTGAAGTCCTCGGGACTGTCACAGCACCCGGTACTAACCGGGGCTGACCCTGCTGAGCATCTGAGATCTGACGGGATCGGATGGCAGGGAGACATTGAACTGCCCCGTACAGTCTCCACTGAGACTCGAACTCACGACCTTGTGATCAGAGTCCAGAGAAAACTTGATAATATCTGTGAGATAAGGGGCTGTAAGTGGTGAGCAGCCTCTTTTCCTCTTCTTTTGTAGCTAAGTTTTTTGCCATGGGACCAAAACTTTTTTATCAAGTCTTCAAAAAAAACATATTTTTGAATTATCCACTTCTATTATATGATTTTGCCTACTGTGTACACGGGCTTAAAGAAAACATGTTTATAAGCCTTTTTTACTGAGCTGCTAAAGGACATTCACTCTGGGTATCTCCTGCAGGAAGGTTACCAAAAATTCTCTCCATTACAACTAACACATTTTGTTCTCTGTTAACTAGGAAAAACAGAAGAGTCTTTGAATTGCTACCCCCTACTATCTCAGGGGTCACCTTATTTTATGTTTGTGACAAACTACAATGTTTGTACTATTGCAAAGTAACCTAGATCATACATTCCTGCTCTGTGTCAGGGTCAAAGTGGCAAGTGTAATGCAAAAAATTACGTTAAGAGGACTAGAAGAAAGTTTTCTGACAACCCTTTTGGAGCCAACTGTTACCAACCACAATTTTACAATGTCTGTGAAACTTCTCCAGAAAAAAAAAAAAAAGGCAACACTGTGCCATGTTTAAGTATGAGGCACCAAAGTTCAAAGTTTATTCTGTTATTTTTTCTGACTATCTATGCCAAACCCTTGAAGCACCCAGCTGCATTGTTCCAATTGCCCCGATTTTGCTCTTCAGGTATGGGTGAAATATTGTTGACCTTAACCCCAATCTGCCTTCAGTGCAGATGCAAGCTCACCTGTCTGCCTCCTGGAGTTGGAACGCCCTGTGTCAGGTGAGGAGAACACTTCTATCATCCCTGAGAGTCACACTGGAAATGCTGAACTGAAAAGACAGCAGCAGCAGAAAACCTTAAAATTACAAAGGGGTCTATAATCACAGACATCTTTCTGAGAGTTTAGAGAGAAGAAAGCTTAAATGAAGACTAAAACATGGTTTGAAATTATTTGTTGTACCAAAATTATTTATGCATGGGTGTTTTAATTCAGAGAGGAGAGGATATCTTTTTTGTAATTTTGAAGAGGAATCCATAGTAGTACCATGCTTCAGTCTTCACAAACCAAACTCCCTTTGATAATGATATGATAGCATTCCCTACCTCAGTGAAGCTTTAGACCCTCATACAGTGATGCCAAACATGAGTACTACCAAAAAGGGGGGCAAGTGCTCCCCTGGAGCTGCTCCAGTAGCCAGACAGCCAGACAGAGTGGGAGCAGGGAGCCAACGAACAGCACAGCATGGCAGGGCAGGGCCAGAGCCCGGGCAGGAAGCAGCAGCGGCTCTGGACACCACAGTTTCCAAACCAACAGAGATCGTGTCCCGACCGACAGTGGGGGAACTGTGGGCAACCTTTTCCCCTCTAAACCTGTTGCTAATAGTTTGCACCTCCCTTGCCTGGCAAGCACGGGATGTGGACATCTCATCCTGATATGCAGGACACCATGATCAGGCAGGCAATCTAGTAATCTTGACTGCCTCGCCTGGATGTGCAAAATTACTAACTGCAAAAAGGGGGGCAAGTTCCTCCACTCCCTCTGAGGGTATTTCCAGCTTTTGCCCCTTACCCCTGCCACCAAGATCAGAAAGGAGAGGGGTAGGTGAGAAAGGTCAAACAATTGCTGTGTTACAAGCTGCTTGAAGAGACACAGTTCATTCCAATGTAGATGAATGTTAAAACACTAACTTAAGTGTAATTCACTAATGTATAAAGATTCTGTCTGTGTTTGCATTTTTCTTATTTCCACTTTTAGAGAAGCCTCAACATCTGACACGCTAAGGCAGATTGGCAAAGCAAAGCCTTTCTGTGGTAGTCTCTGTGTTCTGAGTTTGCTCTAAGCTGCTCCAACTCATAACATGTCTGTCTCAGCTTAGCTTTGGGGCTGCTGAGAACCAAGACCAGTGTCATACTGGTGCAAAAAGCAATCAATAGTTGTCACCTGTGTATTTTTAAACTAACCATCTGCTGTTAGACAACCAAAGAAGTCACCACCAGACCTGAAGGACATGCCTCTCAAGAATCCAAACTGGAAGTAAAGTTGATGAAAGCTTCATCGTGCAAGCATTGTGTAAAACAAGTGAGTCTTCTCTTTGATTGCTGCTGCATGGGAAAGATTTCTCTAAATCTGGTTTGAAAATTCTACACAGGGGTTTGTGTGGTTGTAACATCAAATTTGTTTATCTTGAATTTGTCTCTAACATCTTATCATCTAGTGTCTGTTACAGTGTGTGAAGCACTGAGCCTCACAGAAGAAAAGCAAAACAAGTTCTGTATGTCCTGTGTTACAAGACAAGAAAGTAACAAGTCACAACAATGCAGCTGAAAGACTGATTTAGTGGACTCTCTCATGAACACTGGCTAACATCTGGCCTGCAATCTTTGAGATGAACTGGTAACATCATAACATCATAGCTAAATAGCTTGTTTAAGTCATTCAAGTGATGCTTGTACCCTATTCTAGCCAAATTAAGTGAATTTCAGTCATATCCTGAAAACTTTTCCATGCTCTTATGTCTCTTGAATTTCTTTCAGCAAAATGATCTTTTAGAAACCCATACTATGGCTCACAGTATGTGAAGATGCCATTGTTATTTAACATGCTAACGTAAGTATGTACAATTTGGCAGTGAAAATGCTTTTATACAAGGAGGCCAGAGACTTCGTGAGGTGGAGAGGACTGACTGTGGTCAAGGCAAGCTATGGCAGGATGGCTTGTCCTCGATGGGGCCTGAAATATATTCAGAGAATGCAAGCACTCTGTGAAGAGCAATTAGTCGTGCCAAGATGTTGTTTGGTGTTGCAGAAACTCCAGACACACCTTGCCGGTGGAGAGCTCCAGATGGGCCCATGTATTTGTGACTAGCAGTCAACCTCTTCATGTTATAAAAGCTGAATCCCTTTTATATTGTCAAAATGCAAGAATTCTGAAATTCAAGATTCCTTTAAAATTGAAGCAAAATTTGTCAAGAAACACAAGAGACATAAGACACCTTATGTACTTAAGCTCTGCCTATAGCTAAAGCAGAGAAACAACTGTTTCATTGATTAATTCCTCATATTCACATAAAAATTCGCTTTGCAAAATTATTAAATAGTCTAGATTTCATTTTACTTTGCAGAAACTGCAGAAGTCCATGAAATTAGACATTCCTGTTCCAGACTGAGAACTGTTTAAAGATGAGACACTGATATCTGCATGCTGACTACAAAGAGTCATCTCAAGTACTGTCAACTAACTGCACCATAGTCAAAGACAGAACTGTACCTCTGTGATTCAAATTCCAAGACCACTTAGAAGATTAACAACCTGATGTTATCCTAAGCAACGAAACAAACTGTTTTCTTTGCATAGCAGATTTCCTGGACTTACTGCAGGACAAAAGTCCTCTGCCCTACAACAAAAGCAACCAACGGAGACGATCACTTTTTAAATTATTTTTGTATGTGTTGTTTGCATTGCTACTAACCATGAATTAAGTTTGAAACCAAAACTTGCAGTTGCATTTGGCTTTAGCCAAAAGACCAAAATGATTGCTAAATTTGCATCATGAATTTTGCTGAAATTTGGAATCAAAACTTGCATGTGACCTTAGTCACATGTCTAAAATACTTCACAAAACTAAATGCTGGATTTGTATTCAAATCCCAGCAATTGATGATGAGAAAAGCAATTAGCTCTAATTGGCATTTTGATGAATGAAACAAACTTTGGAAAGTGCTATGGAATTCCAGAGACCTGGAAATCCCACCACTAAAAGTAAGACAATTGAGAAAACACTGTCACAAAAAGTCCATAATTTGTCTCATGTGGTATTCTAAATCGAGTAACTCCTGAAAATGTCTCCACAAACCTACTTCATGGTTACTGAACCTAAACAACTGTTTAGTTATGTTATCATTAGTATTTTGCATAATAGCTGACTGTAAGATTTAATGCTATCGTTTTGTTTATCTTTTTAGTGTAATGCTAAGCTTAAGTAATAGAACCTAGACAAAATTTTTGAGTTTTGTCTGTTTCTAAAAGGGGGACTGATGCCAAAGGGGTTTTCTGATTTTGCATTTTTATAGATTTTAGAAGTATTTGTAACTGTAGCAAATGCAGCGTTCATATTTATAACAGCTTAAGTTCATCCTAACCCCTACCACAGATTAGTAGCTCAAATTCTTTTAGCTATTTAGGCTCTCTTCAAGGTACAAGAGCTGACAACTATCAGAAAGACCTAACATAAACCAACAACCTTGAGTCTAAGAACACTGGAAGAACTCCAAAGCCCGAGGAAGAAGAGCTGATGAAGAACAGAGGGTCCCAGTGACCCCAGCCCCAAAATCCTGGGGGATGGCACAGGGGTGGGACTGGGGCTGGACTGAGAGATGTGTAAACTGGGGATTGGGTGGGCAGTATTATAAAACCCATGGAAATCAGTGCTCTAGGAAGAAGGGGTCAGCACAAAGATGTCATCATGTATTCCTAAAAGCCCCAAGCCTGGCCATTAAAGAATGTCCTTTTTTATCTTATCCTACATTAACTTGGCTCGAAGTCCTGTTTTTGGGGGTACTCACGGCAACACAGCAAAGTATTAGAATGTTGGTCAACCTACACTGAAGGATGAACTATTTAGCCATCCTGCAGCAGTAGTGCAGTTTTTACCTCATACCAGTATATGGCAGTTTAATCCTGACTTCAGACATGAGAGTTCTCTTATTGGTGTAAGTGAAGTGACTTTTGGTCAATACATGCTTTTCCAAAACAGAACTCAAAGAGCTGTACACTTGATGACAGTGTGGAAAGGCTAGTGCAAAACTGAATGAGGTCCAGTGTGGAAGAAACAGCTTGCTGATGTGGTGATGTGCATAGGACAAAAGTTATGACAGCATCTTATCTTCATATAAAGAATGTTAGGAATAAATTAGATCAGATATTAGGAAAAAAATTTTAACTGAAAGAGTGGTTAAGCATTGGAATAACTTGCCCAGGGAGGTGGTGGAGTCACCATCTCTGGAAGTGCTAAGAGGTTTCTGGATATGGCACTTAGGGATATGGTTTAGGGGTGATTGTTGTGGTGCTAGGTTGACAATTGGACAAGATGATCTTGAAGGTATCTTCCAACCTTTGTGGTTCTGTGATTCTATACCTTAGTGTGCAGGTAGCTTCCTCTATTAGACCCTGGAGTCTCATACATGTCTGTATGAGATCTGGAGCCCCAACAGGTGTCTGATGGTGGCTGTCATTGGCAAATCTTTTCTCTGGTGGGCCTGCAGACACTGCCGTTTCCACAGCTGTGTTGGGTCAGGGTCCTCTTCCAAACTGTTGGCAAGCCAAAAGCTAGGAGATACAATTCCAGGTCTGTGCTTTCCCCTCTGTATGGCAGCAACAGCTCTGTTGGATCAGCAGGACTGTCATGCTAGCAGAAATCTCTCCTTTTGCAGGTGGTGAGAGATGAGGCATCCTGTCCAGCGTGTGTCCAGTGGTGCAACTGAAACAGCTCTACATGTGAGAGGGAATCCAGGAGAGAGTCTTTCCCTCAAGAACCTGTGGGGAGGGCTTTGTTTTTGGACTGGTCTTGAGCTCTCAACCCAATGTCCACTCTAATCCTTTATATAGCTTTGTATGTCATTTTCTTTCCAGTTGTGTTCAAACAGATTGTAAGTAAATTAGCCCACTACAGACTCAAATCTAATGCCTCAATTTATTTTGAATAGGACTCGGTGACTTGTGTAGTCTTGCTTAAGTCAATGGGATAATTTGTATAGTATGAACAAATTGGCATGAGTAAAAATACAGGAATTAAGTCTCTGTTTTGCTTGGATTCCTGATGATGATCTTGTATGCTGCTTTGACCTGAGCAATCAGTCTTCATTTTTAATTCAGGTTAAGACTCTCTGCAGATGTAGTTAAATTCTCTTGGTTCTCCTGTTTCTGCTGATGGTTGGGATCATCAATGTTTTGGATCTTGTTCAGCTTGTAATGTATTTTAGCTGGCAGCTTTGTCTCCTGCACTCTTCTCTGGCTTGCCTAGATGAGTGGGTGGTTCTCTGACTCCTGGCTTGCACTAACTCTTTTTTTTTTTTACTTCTTTTGGCTTCACATCCTCTACAGCGGAAGTGACATTAAATTCACTTTAAATAGCTTCTCTCAGTTTTGGTCTTCAAAAAAGATGGATTGTTTTGAGTAGTTTTAGTAAAAAAGTGCATTTCCTTCCCCTTAGGATCCTGAGTAGCAAATTTCTATCTGTGTCAGAGACCAGCTGCTAGGCTCCTGGGACCCTTTGGGGAAAAAAAAAGAGGCAAAGATCTCACTAATCACCTTTATATCTGTCTGTAGGACTTGCTTCTGAGTTACTAATCAGCAGATGTTACCTAATGCTTAGACTTTGCTGTTTTAAATTCAGTGTCCAATGGAAAAATCATATGGAGGTCCTCCACTCTCTCTCCTTCTGTCAGATCAATCTATGACAAAATCAGTGGGAATTATAACTGGAAGTTTTACATGTGAAGTCATCTTTACTTTTGTAAGTGTGTAATTTGTGAGTGTTGAAGACACAAAGGGTTAAACTAAAGCAGTTGTCTTTCATTGTCACTGCTTAAATTAAAAATGAACCTAAAATTTCCAGGATTTGTCAGTCCATCCATCTTGAGGAAAATAACTCAGCATCACTGAATTTGCATGGTTCATATAGGATCCTACCAGGACAAAAGTAAATTGATCTTCAGACATGTTCTGTACTGTGCTGTCAGACTGTTCTTCCCCTCCTTGTCCACTCCTAAAAAGATGAGTGTCAAAACTTTCAGGAATTCTTTTCCAGAAGGAACTGAGATTTCATAAAAATATGCTTTGCCCATGCTTCTGACTTAAATAGTAATAAAGATGCTCTAATCTAAGTCTTTGAGGCAGAGGAAATTTATAAACAGAATTAGAGAGAGGTTTACTACTTTACAATTAAGTAAGAAATCCCATTGCTAGACTACTAGTAATTTGCAATTTTGCTAAAAAGTATAAAATGACAAGGTTTTTCTTTTTCAGAGAACATGATCCATCTTTGGTCATTTAGCAGTAGCTATAAATATAGGCATGCTATCAATATCTAATCTGAATAGCTGTTCTTGTCAGAGGACACAGTACTTAGAGTGCTTAGTTTTCTGATCCTGCTCAGTTCTTCAGTTTAATACTTGCAGTGTGCAAACCTCACTGATTTTAAGGTCCACTCTTTAAAGGCCAGCCCTCTTTCCTTCCCCCAGCACTCTCCATCCTGCCTAGTAAATTCTTGTAAGGTGGAAGACCCTCCTTATGTTTCACTGGTGTTTCTCTGGGAGAGAAACGAGACTTACACCAAGGTCTCATTCCTCTGTACTGTTCCTGTCCAAACTGTGCCATGTCCCCAGTGTTTTTTCACAGGCAGGACTCTGCTGGTTGCAGGGTGTTTGACATTGTCAGATTTATGAAGAAAATTAGTAAATCTCACATATCCTACCCATTTGGAAAGAATAACAGAGTCTCCAGAGACTAAACCATGTCCAGAATTACGATTCTGTATTCAGCTTTTCAAGGTTTTTCTGCTCCATAATGAGATAGAGACAGTTACATGGCCTCAGCAGCCAAGGAAGGGTCTCTTGATTCCTTCTGATATGTGACTGAAAGAAATGTCATGAATAAGCCACTGACTCTGCATGACATGAGTTTTACTGGGATAGGGAAAGAGAAGATTGGTACTAACTTGATTTTCTGAAGAGGTCTTGGCTTAATTGCTTTATTAATTTACATTTAAAATAACATATACTTGCAAAGTAAGACTGTTAGCACAACCAGAAATATTTGCTGAATACCAGAATATGAAAGATATTTCCTATATTGAGGGATGCAACTGTAAATTGTGGAGGTAGATTTACTTCTGTATTTAATTATTATATAGTTTTCCCCCACAAATCACTCATTTAACCTAAAAATAGCATCATTTGCTATTAAAATAACAGGCTTGTAGGTAGATTGATTCAAATAAATCAAAAAACTATGATTTCACTGAGTTTAATCCATGTAAGTAAGAATAAAGTGAAATTCAGGTCTATAGCAAAATTCCTCTTCTTTTCGATAGGGTCAAGACAGCACAGTTAGATGTATGTCCTTCAATGACATGAAATGTCATAGCACCATTAATTTTTGCTGACCAAAAAAAATATCATCATTTGATGTTCTGATCCTAAATGTCCAAAGGCAAAGTAATATAAGGCAGGAGAGTTACAATACAGGTGATCTCTTTTGCAAGAGAAAGTGTTGCCAACATCCCATTCCTGGCTCGAATTGACTTTGGAAACATTGGCGACATGTAATATGTGACAATTACATTAATTTTACTTGAAAGTGTCAGAATCAGCATGTAGAAAGTCACAAAAACCTTACCAATGTTTAAGTGAAGAAATACATTGTTGTTAAAAACCAAGGTCCAAACATCTTAAAACTTTAAATATGAAAAATGGAAAGTGTAAAAAGGTGATATGGGAGAACTGCAAAAGGGAGGAAAGGACTGTGGAAGACAAGGTACAACGTAAGGTGAAATAAGCCTGATAAATGTGGAACTGTCAATAGCAAGTAAACAGAAGATAGCCTGGTATGTCTATATATATGTATGTGCTGGGGGACTTTCGGTCAGCTGCTTTAAAACTCTGAATCTGAACTACATGCAGATATTGTTACAGACCACTGAGAGTGACTACCGGGAAATACTGATGGCTCTCATGGTTTGGGGCATCTCTACATGGCATGTAGTCGACAAGAGAAAACCTCATGTTTCAGAACAGTTTGTGCTTTGAAACTTTCTTACCAAATGTGTGCCTTGTTTTTCACCTGCGGAAGGAACATGATCAAGTCCGACCCAGGGCTTCCCCACAACACAGCAGATGGAAACCCTTTTTCTTCTGAAAAGAATGAAGTAGTTACTGTTTTTAACACTATCATAATTAGAGGAGTTTGGTGTCTCCATCAAGAAACAACCTCTTCCACCTTTAGGTGGAGGAGCAGGGGTAAACAGCCAACTGTGCTTGGGCACCAGAGTGATAGGAGCAATGAGAGATTTTAAATAAAATAAAAACCCTGTGTTATGACAAGTGACTAAAACCCACAAATGAATGCAGAAGTCTGCTATTTAATGTAGTATATGCTGATATTTAAGCAGGTTTATATCTGTCAAACAAGCCTCTTTTCTAAGACTGGCACAGACTGTTCTGCGTTTGGTTTCCAGAATCAGCAAATTACATTGGCAGAACAAAGCTGTCATATTTGGTGGTATTTTGTTTCATCCATTATCTCACTTAAGTTTAGACATCTCTTAGCAAAATCAGATCCCACTTAAAGACTGCCTTATTTTGCAACATTAAACAAAATGACAGGCTGCTTTAAAAAAAAAGTTCATTAGCAAGAAATGAGTTGGTGGAAAAACTGCACGGCTGCTTCAGATATGAAGAATGAAAGCATGAAATGCTGTAACCTTTCCACAGTGGGCCAAGAGCATACATCAGGACTGTTGCTGACTAAACAAGGGTATTAAATGGCTTCAATAAACAGAATTAAATAGAATGAAAAAAATCAAGGATACTTTGGATTTGATTAAGGAGGTGCTACCTCAAGACCTGCTTGGAAGGGATGTTACCATGCACCATTTACATCTCAGTAGTGACACATATGGGTCAGTCATAAATAGTGATATTGGAGAGTCTTTGCCAGCCAGAAGACAGTAGGTATACAGCAAAACTGTATGCAGGGCAACCTGTCTTTGGAAAAGAAGGTTATAGCATGATGTCTAGTGTTTCTTTTAAGTTTTTTGGTTTGGTTTTTTTTTTTTGAGGTCTTCTGAGGGCCGGTTTGTCTTGAAAAATGAAATTTGAGTTTAACTGAGTCTTCAGATAGCTAAAAAACTCGGTTGTTATCCTGCAGTTAGGGACTGAAGTTAATGGTGGTAAGTTGCCACACTCTGTTTTATGTATGGATCAGACTTATAGTCACTTTGTTTTAAAAGAAATTCCAATTTCCTTGTCATCTTCTTGTTTATTTCCTTGAAAGAATGGCCTTGTTCTGGTCTGGTGATGGGGGATAAGGCACCCATCACAAAGGTAAAGTGATACCATGTCACTGATACCTTTCTTTTCAGTTGTATTGCAAACACCCCACATGTTTTAAGCCAGTAGTCTATTGTGCTGGTTTTAAAGGTGAACCAGCAGGGGAAATGCACTCACCACGAGAGAGATTATAAGTCAGACCTAAAATTTAATAATAATATTACAATAACAACACTGACACACAAGGGAAATTGCTTTCAACTCACAAAACCCCAGCAGTATAACCCAGTGTCCTGGGGCACAAACCCAAGGGGGTTTGTTTGCCCTTGTGCTGAGACCCCTGTGGTTCCCCCAAGTCCAGAGCAAAAGGAAAAGAAAAACCTGTTGGTGCAGGCGAGGGCTGTGGTCTGGGCAAGAGCGGTGATCTCCTCCTGTCAAGGTCCTGCTGCTGCTCTGGATCTGACGAGAGGTCTTGAGGTCTTCTTACCCACCACTTATGTACCCTCAGGGAGCACTCAGTCCCTCCCCCTGGGCAGGGACTCACACAATGGGTGATTAACTCTGGGAGCCAGGGGTTGTTGAGCTGTTGATGGCCCATTAGCAGCTCCGCCCCCCTCAGGCTGGGTGTGAAGTGATAATGGCTCCCTGGGCAGCTGCTGCTAATGGCCCATTGTCCTTGGGGAATGAATAGAGGGGGTGGAATACACAGGTTTGATCACCACCACACAGGGTTAGCTGGTCCCTCCAGCTGAACTAGGACATTATCCACCCCTTATTCCACTCCATCTAGTCATTCCCAAATTAACCCCCTTTTTACCTATACATATATATACACATGTATACAATGCAACATTACAAACTCTTCTCGCTCAAAATTAGGTCCCCTTGTGGTACACAACGTGTTTCTCCATCTTTTTGCATTACCCACCAAGTGCAACCAGGTCCTTGAGCAAAGACAATCCCTCGGATGGGTTTGCCTTTGTTTGAGGTGGGACTAACCCAAACAGTCTTTCCTAACATACCTCTCATATGGACCACAGGGACTTTATCTCCATCTACAGTATTCAAGAGTTCTGATTGGGCAGGGCCAGCTCGATTGATGGAGCCCCGGGTGTTGACCAACCAGGTGGCCTTTGCCAAATGCAGCTCCCAGTGTTTGAAAGTTCCCCCACCCAACGCCTTCAAGGTTGTTTTCAGCAGTCCATTACATCGCTCAACTTTCCCGGCAGCTGGAGCATGGTAGGGGATATGATACACCCACTCAATGCCGTGCTCTCTGGCCCAGGTGTCTATGAGGCTGTTCTTGAAGTGGGTGCCGTTGTCAGACTCTATTCTTTCTGGTGTGCCGTGTCTCCACAGGACTTGTTTCTCAAGGCCCAGGATGGTATTCCGGGCAGTGGCGTGAGATACGGGGTATGTCTCCAGCCATCCAGTGGTTGCCTCTACCATGGTCAGCACGTAGCGCTTGCCTTGGCGTGTTTGGGGAAGTGTGATGTAGTCAACTTGCCAGGCTTCCCCATACCTGTATTTCGACCACCGTCCACCATACCATAGAGGCTTCACCCGCTTGGCCTGCTTGATGGCAGCACATGTGTCACAGTCATGGATAACCTGTGAGACACTGTCCATAGTTAGATCCACCCCTCGGTCACGAGCCCATCTGTATGTTGCATCTCTGCCTTGATGACCAGAAGCATCATGGGCCCATCGGGCTAGAAACAATTCACCTTTATGCTGCCAATCCAGATCCACCTGAGAGACTTCAATCCTGGCAGCTCGATCCACCTGCTTGTTGTTACGATGCTCCTCATTAGCCCGGCTCTTGGGTACATGAGCATCTACGTGACGGACCTTCACACTCAGCTTCTCTACCCGGGCAGCGATGTCCTGCCACATCTCAGCCGCCCAGATGGGTTTCCCTTTGCGCTGCCAGCCGGCCTTTCTCCAGCGCTCCAGCCATCCCCACAGAGCATTGGCCACCATCCACGAGTCAGTGTAAAGGTAGAGTCTTGGCCACTTCTCTCGTTCGGCGATATCCAAAGCCAGCTGAACAGCTTTCAGCTCTGCGACCTGACTTGATCCACCTTGTCCTTCAGTCGCTTCTGCAACTCGACGTGTAGGACTCCATACAGCTGCTTTCCATTTCCGGCTTGTCCCTACAATGCGGCAGGAGCCATCTGTGAAGAGAGCATATCGCTTCTCCTCTTCTGGTAGCTGGTTATATGGTGGGGCCTCCTCAGCTCGTGTCACCTGCTCCTCTTCTTCTTCAGAGGACAATCCGAAACTCTCACCTTCCGGCCAGTTGGTGATGATTTCCAAAATCCCAGGGCGATTAGGATTCCCTATCCGGGTTCGCTGTGTGATCAGAGCGATCCACTTACTCCATGTGGCATCAGTGGCGTGATGGGTAGAAGGAGCTTTTCCTTTGAACATCCAGCCCAACACTGGTAGTCGGGGTGCCAGGATGAGCTGTGCCTCAGTGCCAATCACTTCTGAGGCAGCTCGAACTCCTTCATATGCTGCCAGGATCTCTTTCTCAGTTGGGGTGTAGCTGGCCTCAGATCCTTTGTATCCCCGGCTCCAGAATCCCAGCGGTCGTCCTCGAGTCTCCCCAGGTACTTTCTGCCAGAGGCTCCAGGATGGGCCATTCTCCCCGGCTGCAGTGTAGAGCACATTCTTCACATCCTGTCCTGTCCTGACTGGCCCAAGGGCTACTGCATGGGTAATCTCCTGTTTAATCTGCTCAAAGGCTTGTTGTTGTTCAGGGCCCCACTGGAAATCATTTTTCTTCCGTGTCACAAGGTAGAGAGGGCTTACAATCTGACTGTACTCAGGGATATGCATCCTCCAAAAGCCCACGGCGCCTAGGAAAGCCTGAGTTTCCTTCTTGCTGGTCGGTGGGGACATAGCTGCTATTTTGTTGATCACCTCTGTTGGAATCTGACGACGCCCGTCTTGCCACTTCACTCCTAGGAACTGAATTTCCTGAGCAGGTCCCTTGACCTTACTTCGTTTAATGGCAAAACCAGCTCTTAGGAGAATCTGGATTGTCTTCTTTCCTTTCTCATAAACCTCCCCTGCTGTGTTCCCCCATACAATGATGTCATCGATGTACTGTAGATGTTCTGGAGCCTCACCCTTTTCCAATGCAGTCTGGATCAGTCCATGGCAAATGGTGGGACTGTGTTTCCACCCCTGGGGCAGTCGATTCCAGGTGTACTGCACCCCCTTCCAGGTGAAAGCGAACTGCGGCCTGCACTCTGCTGCCAACGGAATGGAGAAAAAGGCATTGGCAATGTCGATGGTGGCATACCACTTGGCTGCCTTGGACTCCAGCTCATACTGAAGCTCCAGCATGTCCGGCACAGCGGCACTCAGGGGGGGTGTGACCTCATTGAGACCACGGTAATCCACCGTCAGCCTCCACTCTCCACTGGACTTTCGTACTGGCCATATGGGGCTATTAAAGGGTGAGTGAGTCTTGCTGACCACCCCTTGGCTCTCCAGCTCACGAATCATCTTGTTTATGGGGTCACAGAGTCTCGGTCAGTGCGGTATTGCCGACGGTGCACTGTGGCTGTGGCCAGCGGTACCAATTGTTCTTCAACTTTCAGCAGTCCCACAGCAGAAGGGTCCTCTGAGAGGCCAGGCAAGGTGCTCAGCTGTCTGATTTCCTCTGTCTCCACAGCAGCTATGCCAAAGGCCCAACGCAGTCCCTTTGGGTCTTTGAAATATCCATTCCTCAGGTAGTCTATGCCAAGGATACATGGGGCTTCTGGACCAGTCACAATGGGGTGTCTATGCCATTCCTTCCCAGTCAAGCTGACTTCAGCTTCCAGTACAGTCAGCTGTTGGGATCCCCCTGTCACCCCAGAAATAGAGATGGATTCTGCCCCAACGTATCCTGATGGCATCAACGTGCATTGTGCACCAGTGTCCACTAAAGCTTTCTATTTCTGTGGGTCTGATGAGCCAGGCCACCGAATCCACACAGTCCAATAAACCCGATTGTCTCTCTCCTCTACCTGGCTAGAGGCAGGGCCCCCCTAGTTCTGGTCATGGTATTCACTGCGCTCTCCCTGTGAATATGACCGGGAGGTTCCTTCAAGAGGATCGGGCATAACATCATCATTTCTATACTGTCTGGAGCCTTGCCCACGAGAGACCGGAGCAGCCTTCAACCTTGAAGAATTCCCTGTGTTAGTTGTGCCTCTTTGCAATTCACGTACCCGAGCTGCTAAGGAAGAGGTGCGTTTCCCATCCCACTTCCTCATATCTTCTCCATGCTCATGGAGGTAAAACCACAGATTGCCGCGTGGAGTGTACCCTTTCTCCTTAGCTGGAAGACGCCTGCTCCTGATGGCAGAGACTCTCGTTTGTTCTGGAGAGATATGGAAGAGTCCTTCCTTAATCTTCTCTTCCAGTTCAGCCAATTTTGTTTCCACAGCTGAGACGTGGGCTCGTAATGGAGCAGTGACAGTGTCTTCATAAATCCTGAGTTTGCTGACCAGTGCACCCACCTTGTCTTCTCCCTCTCTCCACTGCAATGTTGCAAGGTAGCGAGAATACATTTCTGGCCCAAGTCGTGCAAATTTTAACCACATCTGGGATGTGCACTGGACACCATCTGGACTTTTAGGGAATCTCTCATCCTCTGAAAAGATTATCTCCAGTACGGCTAATTCCCTTAAGCACCGGATACCTTGTTCCATCGTGTTCCATTGTCCTTGCTGTACGTGGAGGTCCTCCTTACAAAGATATCTCTCCCTCACGCTTGACAACAGTCGCCGCCAGAGGCTGAGAGTTTCCTGTCTCTTTCCAATGCCCTGATCAATGACAACATCTCGAGAAAGGGATCCCAGCTGCCTTGCCTCACTCCCATCTAGAATTGTATCATTGGCTGCAGCATCCCAGATTCGAAGTAGCCAAGTCAAGATGGACTCATTTGCCTGTCGTGTGAACTCTCTCCGGAGCTCACGCAGCTCTCCCAGGGATAGGGACCGGGTGATTATTTCTGGCTCCATTTCTTCTGCTTGAGATGAAGGTCCTGACTCTTCCTTGTCATGCGATATACGAACTGATTTGGTCTTTGATTTTCTTTTCTGGACAGGGGCAACTGCTATCGGTTTCTGTTGTCCTTCTGGCTCCTCCATGGTTTGTGTGGACATGGTGCTGGTTGATTTGTTTCCCTTTCTCTCTGGCTCAGCTGTGGTTTGTGTGGGCATGGTGCTGGTTGATGTGTCTCTTCTCTCTGACTCAGCCATGGTTTGGGTGGACATGGTGCTGGTTGATGTACCTCTCTTCCTCTCTGGCTCAGTTGTGGTCTGGGTGGACATGCTGCTGGTTGATGTATCTCTCTTCCTCTCTGGCTCAGCCGTGGTTTGGGTGGACATGGTGCCTGTGGATTTGCTCCTTTTCTCCTCCTCCTGATGATGCTGTACCACACCAAGCAGTGTGCGGTAGGCAGTGGCCAAGGCCCAGCAGGTTGCTGTGAGCTGCACATCTCTGGGACTACCAGAGCATCTTCCTTTCACATAGTTTAGCATTTTGGCAGGGTCCTGCAGTTGTTCTGGGGTGAATTTCCAGATCATTTGAGGAGAGAAGGTCTCCAAATACTGGCCCATATCTTCCCACTTCCCGTGCCACTCAACATCATCCGCTCCCAGGGCAGGCCTCCAGCAAGTCTCCTTAGAAAGCCCAGTTCTGACCCTAAACATGGTGTATACAGTACAGAGGAGACAAAGCAACACTAACAGCACTAACAGTAGGATTATGCTGTCCCTAACATCAAAAGGAAGCTCAATATTTTCAATGATTGTTGTAGCAGAGGTGAAAAGGTGGAAGTAACCATCTCCGCCTGTTTTCCCCACAGTCTGGGTGCTATTTCTAATGAGACCCCAGAGGTAACAACCCAAACCAGGACAGGCACACCAGACTGAATATACATTCACAATGAAATTCATTGCTTCTGATGTTATGACAACATAAACATAGTATATTAATAAAGCAATTTTGATCCTTCTCCCTGGTATTAAAGAGAGCATCAAAATAGGCACATGGTTCCCCATGTGTCGAAATATGAACAGGCCCAGATACACCATCCACATGAATACATCAAGCAACATGGTAGTCAGGGAGTTTCTGTATCCAAATACACAAAATGAAATTGTAATTCTGACTTCTCTCTCGTGGCCCCACGTTGGGCGCCAAAAGATGTGCTGGTTTAAAGGTGAACCAGCAGGGGAAATGCACTCACCACGAGAGAGATTATAAGTCAGACCTAAAATTTAATAATAATATTACAATAACAACACTGACACACAAGGGAAATTGCTTTCAACTCACAAAACCCCAGCAGTATAACCCAGTGTCCTGGGGCACAAACCCAAGGGGGTTTGTTTGCCCTTGTGCTGAGACCCCTGTGGTTCCCCCAAGTCCAGAGCAAAAGGAAAAGAAAAACCTGTTGGTGCAGGCGAGGGCTGTGGTCTGGGCAAGAGCGGTGATCTCCTCCTGTCAAGGTCCTGCTGCTGCTCTGGATCTGACGAGAGGTCTTGAGGTCTTCTTACCCACCACTTATGTACCCTCAGGGAGCACTCAGTCCCTCCCCCTGGGCAGGGACTCACACAATGGGTGATTAACTCTGGGAGCCAGGGGTTGTTGAGCTGTTGATGGCCCATTAGCAGCTCCGCCCCCCTCAGGCTGGGTGTGAAGTGATAATGGCTCCCTGGGCAGCTGCTGCTAATGGCCCATTGTCCTTGGGGAATGAATAGAGGGGGTGGAATACACAGGTTTGATCACCACCACACAGGGTTAGCTGGTCCCTCCAGCTGAACTAGGACATCTATAGAACATGGTGTATGAGAAATGAGTATGGTCCAGAGCATCTGCAGAAATGTGGGATTTATCATGGGGGTAAAAGTCATACTGTGCACCCAGGGGAAAGTACTACCAAATTAAGGTGGTTCTTCAAATAGTACCCCAAGCACAACCAAAGGCCTTTGTCAAAGCACATCTCTGCAGATACAGGCTTCCATGTTCACCTAATACCTAGACAAGCAGGAGTCTGAGCACAAACAGAATTTTTTGTCACTTAGTCAGAGGTTTTAGCCTCTCAAGGAAAGAAACATTCTTTGAAAAATTTACTTGATGCACAAAAAAGGTTAATTTCTATGTTCTTCTGTTGCCTGCACCTTTAAGAGGACAAAGAGTTATAGTGATATTATGGACCTGTAATTACAGGTTTTGGGGGATGACCTGTCTTTTCTGGTGTTTTGAATTGTTTTCATTTGCAATAACACAGATGAGAAAAGAACTTGCTGTCCAACCCTACTATTTTAATCAAATTCACACTTCAGGGTGTGCTCTGAAAAAATAAGACTCACAATAACTTATGAGCATCATTTGGCTCCTCCCTCTGTTGCAACATTCACACGCACATGCACACACAGATTACTGAGTTTATAGGTGTATGGACAGTACACATCTACTGAGGTGTCCAGATGAACTGACTAAAACAGTTAATGAACATCATTCAAAGTTTTGGACTAAACATATTTGCAAATGCTACTTAAAAACTATGCTTGGGTGTGTACATGTTTATACACACACATGCATTAAGAGGGGCAGGAGAGAGAAGTTCTTTTCTTCAGAAAGTGAATAATGTCATCGTAGATTTAATTAGCAAATTCTAGATGTGCTGACAAAGGAAATTTTCTTGGGAGATGCACTGTGCTATGTCAGTGGTTTAAATGAATAGGCTGAGCTGAGTTTGTGGTAATAACAGATGAACAACACAACTCACCAAACCTCAAACAGTGCATAAATCAATTTGCTGGGAATTAACCACTTGCTTTAAAATTAGGGGTTACTTGACAGGGTTTCAGTGATTAGATTGTCAGGGACCTGTATTTCTAGCTGGGATTTATCTTTCATGATATAAGTACATCTCCTTACAGGCAACTGAGTGAGTAGGGGTAGCAATCCAAAGCACCAGGCTAGTTAGGCAGCACGGCTTTATTCTTTTTAAGTACTAGGCGGCATTTGGAGGTGGACAAAGGAGGGCAGAACAGGGACACTTATCAAAAAGAAAATGTGCTGGCTTTGTGAACTACTAATAATGCCCAGGATATTAGTAGGAGAGCTGTGAATGAGGGGAAGCATTTCAGAATCCCTGCACATCACATGGCCCTTCTGTGCAATAAGGAGCTTAACAGTTTGTTAAATGAGATGCCGAAAAATGTTCAATTATACAGAGAAATTAATGAAAAGCAGTAAGCCACTTGGAGGTCACTTCATCTTGTGAAAGTTGAACATTCATATAGTATACACAGCCAGGGCCACCATTTTTGTGATTAAACTTATATTCCCATATACTTCAAACAATGGCAGATGGTAGAGCAATGAGATTAGGTACATATGGTAAATGTGAGGGAAGGGAGGGGGAGGTATGAGACAGACAAAGCAAAGGATCATAGGCTCTGATGGACAAATCAGAATTTAAAAGATCAATAAAATGTTCATAGAAATTGGCCCAGGAAATGCCAGGTGTCATCTGTCAGATCTATTTATTGCAGCATTCTTACTTTATTTTACTTAGTCAGTGGGGAGTGTCCATCTTTCTCACTTTGCTTTTACTGGTGATGTCTTTCACTACTCAGGTACGCTTACTTTCTGATGGGCTTTCTGTTTCCCCAGACAGCTTTGTAGCATAATTATCCAAGCAGTTTCTGTGGTGTATTCCAGTTAGCATGGTCTCCTTATGGGTTGCTTCAGAGCTTGAATCCTCCTTATGGCAATGGCTCCCAAGACACCTTTTCTTTTCCTTTGGATCTCATCTTGGGAGGCCTGCTGAAGGAAATCCCATACATGCATATTCAGTTTCTGATGGAACCAGGAGTCAAAAATCAGGAATAAAATCTTTGTTGCTACAACATAAAAGCTGTGAGCCCAAATGCAGTCAATAAAATTCATTTAAGGCACTTGTTTATCATTACAAAAAATTTGGCTCCCTTGTCCATCAAATCATGGAGTATATTTCTCCTTCCTTTCAGTTCTATGCCTTGCAGAAACCAATCTTGAATATTTCTGAGTATTTGGCTATGCTTTAGCACTCCCTCTTCTTCTGTAGCTTCTTCACTCCTCCACAACTGCTTTCTCATTTTCCATGTCCATAGCTTCAGTCTTATTGTGATGTGTATTTCATCCCCACGTGCTGTATGAGTCTCTGCTTTATTTAGCATTTCCTGCTGCTTCTTTTTGATCACCTTTGAGAATGCAGTAATTACTTCTAGGTTTACTGGGCCCTGCATGTTTTACATGCCTTGATATCTCACTTCTGCCCTTTCATGTGCTGTAACTCATTCTTAGCTGAGTTGTAGGCACTTCTTTGTAGTTGCTGGTTTATTGTCATTTGAACTCAGAGTCCCAGAGCTCCCAGATCAAACTGGCTACACATGCAACTTAGGCAAACCTAAAATCAGCCAGGCAGTCAAAATATGTATTTAATCCATCAAAATGCATTACTTCACCTTCATAGTGGTGACTCCTACCTGAATCCAGTGAAAAGCACCTGAAGTCTCAGCTGGACTTTGAAATATGTGTTCCTGGGGTTACTAAAACCTATCCTGAATTTTTTCAGTATTATCCATCTGCAATCATTCTGATAGCCTCTGTATAAATATATTTTCCTTTACTGAATGGGGAGAAATCTACTAGCAGCACGAATGAAGTAGTGGTTACTACAATGAAAGTGGTAAAATCTCCTCTTGGTGAAACCAAGTAGCACAATCAGGGTCATAAAATCACAACCTTTAAAAACATCCTGAGAATGGATACACTCTGTCCTGCTTTCTGTCCTCGTTATGGTCTCTGTCACAAGAACAAGTTATCCCTGAATCTCAGTGTCTGAGATGCTGTCTTCTCATTTTCATCAAATAATCCCCGTTCTTGTGACAAAAGATTGTAAGTAACAGGAACAAAAATGGCCCCAAATGAAGCCATTCTCATGACAAAGACTGTAATGAGAACAGAAAATGGCACAAAATCAATTCATTCTCATGACAACCTTAAGATTGTAATGAGGACAAGAAAAACAGTCTGAAATTTATCAATTCTTGTGACAACCCTGAGACAGTAATGAAAGCAGCAAATGGTATGAAATTGGTCCACTCTCGTGATAGACACTGAAACAAAACCAGAAAATAGCAACACGTTTATCCATCCTTTTGACAACCCTGTGAGTGGAACAAGAACAGAAAAGGTTAGGAAAATTAACCCATTCCTGTCACAAACAATCTGATAAGTGTAATAACCAATTGTCCTTTCCAAATGGCATAATTCAGCCATTTGAGCACTGGCTTCCTACTAAACTGGAGGAGTAATTAAGTTTCAGAGTATCTTTGGACACAGCTCACATTTAGTGTAGGTATAAAGTAACAGGATCATATGGAAACTGAAGAAGGCATGCAAGGTGGGTCCACGCCCACTGGTTAGGAGTAGCTCTGGTCTCACCAGGGTGCCTATTGCCAATGCTGGTTTTACCTGCATCATTTTATTAATGTGTGTTTTTGGAATCCACATACCTCAGTTAGTGATGAGGTCCTTTCTGAGTCCCTGCTTCCACGAGTCTGTGAAGCAATTGCCATCCAATGCCATCCCTCTGCTATCATGATGAGATGATGACATGTGGATGTTATCACATGTATTTACTTGTATAAAACATGAACAGGGCAAGTATGCAGGGAGCCAGATTTCTCCTCAATTTCTTTGAAGGCAGGCCTGGTTGTATTTAGGAAACTGGGAGAGGGCAGAGCAGAATGAAGTTAGGAATGTGGGGAAAGGCCTAAAGAAATGGGTATTAGTGGGTAAAAGACGACCTGAAAAAAAAACTCCATACAGAATTAACAAGCAATTAAAAAACAGAAGAGACAGATGGAAACCGGCAAAAGTTACCCCTGAGATGAGCTCAAATATAAAAGAAAGTATGTGTGTGACATGAAAGAGGAGATAGCAGGAAGTAAGGAAAGAAAGGGAGTAAGGATAAAAAGGTGAGTAGCCTGTGGATTGCCAGCTTGTGCAAACAGAAGGAAAAAGACTGAGCAAGGGACTGATGCACTCAACTGCAAATGGCCACCACAGGAAAAGATGCAATGAGAAGCTCTGTATTTTCTGGATTGCAAGCTAAAAAGCAATTCCTCACTGAATACAAGAAACCTGATTTGTGAGAAGGGGGGTGGCGGGGGAAGGAGAGAGTAAAGACCTCTCTGTTTTTCTCTCTTTTTATATCCACTCCAGATTTCTTTTCTACCTGCAGTTAACTGTGAGTGCAAATGATATTATTAAGTTATCTAGCTATCTGACTGCACCCACAAGTCAGTGACTGGAAGGCTAAATCCTATCATTTGCACCCAGGGTTAATGCACTGGAGAGAACGGTGGGTGCCAAATAGATTCCTGCAGAATTGGAGGCTGAGCCGAGGCCAATATAAAAATATATCCCAAGCATTCAGCTGGCACTCTCCCGCCACTTGGATGACATCTGACCTTTGCTTCTGTGCACGTGTGTTTTTGAGCTGCCCAAGCAGAGAAGAAATCATTTTGAAGTCTCCTGCTAAGAAAATCGGTATCTCCTTGAGTGGACTGACTGTCCTCTGAAAAAGTGTAAATGCTTGACCTCAGTCAAGCAGGCTCAAAGGGCAAACCACTGCATTGCTGGAGGAGGAACAGAGAGGGAGAAAGTGTCAGCACATACATATGGGAACTATTCCCTGGCTTCCTCCTAGGCTTTTGCTACATTTTGTATTTGCTCTTCAGATTCGCAGTCTATTGGCACCTGCCCACACTATATGAAGGGCTCCCTGCTACATGCAAAAGTATGGATTTCATTATGCTTCCCTTTAAAATAAAAAACAGGTCTCCACATAAAAAGAGGTCTATCTCTTTAAAATAAAAACCTAAAAAGAAATCAGTTGTGAGAGCCACTGTTGCCCCAGTGCCAGCTTTATGCCTTCGACTAATGCGCTTCTCCAGGAACAGTCTTTAAATGAGAAGTTACGGCTGCTTTTCTGATTGAAACAAACTAGTGTTGATTGCTGATCAGCCATCTGTAAAGGAGGGCATCTCAGGAAGGATATGAGCTAATGAAAAAATGGACCTGATTTGAAAGTGTGATGTGCTTCATGCCACAGGCCAGTCTGAGTGGCATGAGATTATATCAGTGCAAGTGAGAGGTAGATTGAGAATAAGTAACTTCTGTCTTAAAGATTAAATGGCAAATTTGCTATTAAATGTGAAAGACATAAAATGGAATTAACGCTTTGAGGGTGTTAGCTGTGGTTATATACATTCTGCAAATGGCACTTCCATTCTGTCACTTGCATTGTCAAACTGCACACTCTTCTCATTGCAGCTCAATTAATACTCATTCAGAAGTATCAATTAAAGAAATGAGAAATGAAGTGTTGACCCTTAACAGCCACCCACACATCACCCACTTCACAAGCACATTTCGTGTGGCATTACTTCTCCAAATGACCTTTGTAACTGGTAAAATAATATTGATGAAATCATTAGGTTTCTTGGTAACCAATTGATAATTTTCTTCTGGGTTGCTTGGTGCTGATAACATTACCCTTGCTGTAACTAAGAGACAAATGCTGTCATGGAACTGTATGAGGCTCACTGGGCATTCCTGCATTTTGCACCCTGAGATTCCAAAAATTCTCAGCGCACAGACAATCACATGAAAAAACCCCAGAGCATTTAAGTTGTAGAGGTAGCCATTGCAGTGTCTGTTATGTTTTGTCTCAGTATTACATTGCATCCAGCTGTATGCTCTTGCTTTGTGACATGATATGAAGTGACAGAAGTAAAAACTCATTTGAAATGCTGGATTTGGATCCAAACTGGGGTGTTAAACTGAACAGCCAAAGTTTGGAAAGGATTGGATTTAGATTTTTTGCTTGGGACTGAGGCCAAATACAAACTTGGCTGTGATATCTCATTAATTTCAAAGCACCCCAAAATCTAACCCCCAGAGTTTTGGGGTCAAATCTACCTCTAAATGTGACTACTGAAATACAGATGAACTAAAAAAGTTTTTGTTGCATTTCTAAGTTCTCTTTCTACTCTTTCTACTCCTAGTTTATTTTCTTTCTTTTTTTTGCCAACTGATCCCACCTATTCCTGAAATTCCAGCTCATTCAAATCCCTGGGATAGCTGTGGATGGAGATTACTTTTGGAATACAACACTCTTGCATAGCTAGTTCTTTAATCATTTGATTCTTTTTTTAATTTCCTTGAATGCTTTTGATTGTGTGGGTGTTGCTGTACATGCCAGTATGCTTTGTGTCAGTTCTTTTCACTGCTTTGCCATTTTTGCTTCATACCAATTCCTTTCATTGTTGTGTGATACTAAGTATTTTCCTGTAGGTCTTAAACTCATCAAGCACATTGTTGGGCTATTTTCCTTTGTTGTTTCATATTTGTCTGGTTTTTGGGTTTTGGGTTTTTTGTTTTGGTTTGGTTTGGTTTTTGGTTTTTTGTTTTTTTTAAATTTAGTACACAGCAAATGAAAAGACTGTAAACCTGGCTTGATCCTGCCTCAATAGTAGAAAGGTCTCCTTCTTCAACCTTTGCACGGTTGTGCTCATAGGCAGTTTTGCTGGAAAATGGGCTTGCTAAGTCTCCAGTCAAGCCTAAATTAAAAGGCCAATGCATATATGCTGCATCTTATCATCATTGTTCATATCACCACCAAGGCAGACCATCAAACAACAGTGCTTGCAAGTCAAAATTGTCAAAGCTGCTTCAGGAATTCAGATACCCCATTACCATGAAGTTAAGTGGGGCTGGTTTTTGATTCTCAGTGATAGTGTCTACCCTAGGGAGTGCATGAGAAAAACCTTATGCATGTAATACATGCTTTCCAATGCAAACACCTTGGTGGAGGGGTCCTGCTTAGAGGCAGGCAGATGAAAATAGAGAGACTTAACAGTATCCTGTCAAAAGAATTCATATATTATGAGGGCTGGATTTTCAAACTCTGCTTACTTTGGTAAGATCTGTTTTTCAGTCCAACCCATCTGGAAGGGACAACTACAGATTGTGGTAACACCAATGGCTTAAATTAATGTTGCTGAATTGGGTCTGTGGGAAGACCCTTTTGCTAGTTGTTTGGACCTCATCAAGTCTAAACTGCTTATATGGTGATTTCCATGATGAGAACTGTCTTTATTCCATCATAGGTACAATGGAGGGACATAAAACTGAAATAAACTTACAAAGGTAACCAAAAAAATTGGAATTGGGCAAAAATTACAAATAAGCCCAAGATGAATGACATATGCATTGCACTGTGGCTGAGAACTCAAAAGAGGAATGTCACTAAATGCCAAGCACTGTGTCTACAACTTAGTCATCGCCCTAGTTCCTAATCTGCATACCACTGTCTCTATGATGTCATTACTTTTCATTTTAGAATCCATGTCTGGTTCATTACAAAGGATATCCTGTGCTGTGGTGATGTATGTGAGCAATTTGGTGACTGTAGGCAGACATCCTCTTTGCTTGTGTGTTGTGGGAATGAAAAGATGTCTCGTGCCTGGGATAAGGAAAGTGGGTGAAGAAAATGGTTGTCTGTAGAGCTCTATCAAAGGTGGGCGTCATGCAGAAGAACTGGATGTCTAGAGACTTTGTGTCCAGAGATTTCATTTGTTGACAGGCAAGTTACTTCAATGGGAAGCCTCAATTTCTTGGATCAGAGATCTGGTTGTTAGAGCTGCAGACTTCCCACAGCCATGTAAGGTTAAGAGGACCTCTGCTCTAAACAGAGAAAGTATTGTGAACATGCTAAACACTCTAAAAATTAGACTGCAATTTTTTGAGTTGGGAATCCCAAATTAAATGGCACATTTGAGAATGTTTATATTAGTCTTTGTCTCAGTTTTCATGCATGTAACCCAGAGACACTGATGTCACATATCTTCCTAGTAATATCATGAAGGTAAACTCTTAAAGGTGACAAAAAAATAAACAACTGTTATGAAATCCACACAAGAAGAAGGGGAGAAGAAAAAAATAATTTTGTATCCAGTGCAGAGCTAGACAGTGTGTTGAGGCCACATGCTGTATGAGGCTAAAATATAATACTGAAAAGTAGTCCTGTTTCATGAGCCCTGTTTTCCATAGATGAGGAAGATAATGAAGAAAAATAAGACATGGTAATGTAATAAAGGTCTGTGCAATGGCACACAGGAAGAAAGAAACCAAATAAAAGTTTGTTACTTATCTTAGTACTGATTTTTTTTTCAGTTCATTTCTGTTGAACCTTAGCATTTTTGATGTGTTCCTTTTTTAAAAAAAAATGTGATTACAGATACTTGCAGATACACCTAGATACTCACACATAATTTATAATAAGGTTTGTATTTACATATGCATGGTTTTGTAGGTGCTGAAGGGAAGCTTCCATTTGGTGGGAAGAATAGCCTGTTGGGTTTAGCGTCTCACTTACACTGTGTGTGTAATGACTCAAGGGCAAAATTTAGAGGTACTCATCAGTAGAAAATGACATCTGTAGAGGATGGAAAATGAGAAAATATTCTTTAGTAATTTAAAAAAAAGTCTTTCTAACCCACTTTTTTTTTGTTCCTGAAGGTACCATTGTGGGGCTCTGCATAACCACTGGCATTGCATATTACTGGGATGAAGCAGGGAAATGTAGGCTGATAGATAGATGTAGCTGCATTAGAGACATTTTCCATAGTCACCCCTCTGAGGATGAAAGCATAAAAGAATGTGAAGGTGAAACTTAAAATGTGTATGGATGTTCTTTTTATCCAGGAAAGGACAACTAACAAAGCAGCTGGAGCACAGTATTTTCTTTGCGGGCGCTCCATCAGGTTTATAATGACACATCTTGGAATAGGAGAGTCACAGTGGACTCCCTTGCTTAACTATCATCATCACTTACCATTTGCAAAATGGAAGGCTTTCTGATCCTATGTTGGTGTGCGTGACTCATCCTCAGTGAGTCACAGAGAACAGGCGTTCTTTAAAGCAGTTTCAGCTTGTACTTGAGCCCCTGTGCACCATGTGGCATAGGAGGTTGAAATAAAGCAGCAAACTATGTGCTTCCCTCTGCCCCAAGCCTCACCCTCAGTTTTATGACCAGAGCCACACTGCAAGTCACTGTTCTGGCAGAACAGGAATTTAGAAATTATTTAGTAATTTTAATTGATGGGCAGATTGCTCCAACCCTGTATCTCTTTGCTTTTGGATTACTTCCAAACATGAACTGCAAATGGATCATTTCCAACATAATACTGGGTTTACTTGCATCATGGAGACAGATAGCACTCCCATGAGACCCTGGAAGTTTGAGGACTCTATGACTATCTGAGTAGATAATAAAAAAATAGATGTTTCAGGCTGCCCAACTGACAAATCAAACTGAGTTTTAGTCTAGGAAGACTTACACAGCCTGTGGAGGAGACACCTGCTTCTAATATCTTCCACCCATCATGAAAGTGCTAAGTTACAAGTATTTCCAGAACAAAGGGTCATGAATGAATGGATTGGTTTAGGGAATACACAAGTGAAATGGTCTTACTGGTAGAGTATTTGAAATTTGGACTAATTGCCATAGGTAGTGTGAAAAGCAAGATCTCCAGGGAGAAGACATATAGATTTAACAAAGAAGGATGTCACTTTTCTGTGTTAAGGCTGAGCTTTTAGATTTAACATATTAAAAAAGGGTTGTCCTCACGTCTTACCCATGTTATCGTACTAGGTTTGGTGGATAATTGGTTGGATACACAGTTCTCTGGGATTAATCCCTAGTTATCAAGTTCAAATGTTTTGTTAGACATAATATTAAAGTTAAGTGCCTGAAACTTCTGGACTAGTAGGGGAACCTCTCCCTAACGTTTTTGGAGCACGTGGCCCTGAACTGAAGTATCAGTAATTTGTATGTTGCTGACCATCGGAGAAAGCTCTTTCCTTCTGATTCATGGACTACACAAGATGTTTGCACCTAGATAAACTTTATGGCACTCCTCCATTTATACATGTCTGTTAGCAAAAGCAGGTGTAAAAGTGGGCTGAGAACTAAAAAAAAAAAAAAAAAAAAAAGCAAAATAATTCCTGGGTTAAAAATTTGAATTCTCTTTGCTGCGTTTGCACTCTTTTTCACTCCCTATGAATATCATAATGAATGAATTGACTCATAAGGATGCTTGTGGAAATAGTATTTTTAAATGGAGAACACGTATGTTTTCTGAGAGCACATATAAAACTCATAAATGGGAGCACCCTATCCAGCAAAACACCCATCAGCCAACCTGGAAGCAGAAATGAGGCCATGTGATTTGTTTGTTCAGGCAAAATGAGCTTAGGCAGCTACAAACTGGTGGTGAAGAAGCTGCAGAACAAGAAATATTAGTATAAATTATTCATTGTGGGTCATTTTCGAATGATGAGCAAATCTGAGAAAATAATGACCCATTCACACACAATCCACATAGAGAAAAAAGTATCTAAAATTGATAAAATTCTTTGTTACAAATTATTTCTTCTGCACTGGGTGTTGGCATAACAGACTGTGATGCCTGACAGTGCTGAAATAATTAAAATATTAAAATGGCTCCATTTTAATCTTTAATCACATATCTAGATCACATTGCAGAAATGTCATGTTTACTCATGACTCATAATGAAGAAATGTAGAAATGTCATTATTAGAAACCCCATTTTTACTGCATCATGTATCAAAATTTGCAGGCAAACCATTACATTTCCTTCTTCATTTTGTGAGCATTTGTTTCCCAGAGGAGCTGAGGCCCACATTTTGAAAACCAGAGGACCTCCTTATACAGGAAATCTGAGCCACCAGATGGCTTTCACTTTCCTGCCACCCACCACCCAATAGTTGGGATGGCTCCAAAGTCTCTGCCAGATTCCTACTTCTCCCCTCTTGCTCTAGAAGCCTGTCTCCCAATTTTATTGCACCCAGAAACTATTTATGATCAGTTTTGTAGCATAGATCGAGAAAAAATGATGAAAAACTTATCGCATTGCACTAGTTTTCAGTTAGTAATGACAAAAATTTCCTTCTTCAGCCCAGTTTGACTTCCTTGAGGAATGAGATCAAGTACAGCCAGTTCAGCACTAGTGGAACTGAGGACCTGCTGCAAACCCTGCACTGATAGTGGTGCCATCAGTTTCCATTTGGAGCAGTATGGCTGAGATCAGCATGGTGAGGAGGTCAGAACGAAGCAGGCCATGACCATTTGCCTAAAGCCCCAAAAAGAGCAGTCCCCTAAGGAAGAGAAATTAGCTGCTCTGTTCAAAGTCCTACTAGTCCTCTTTTGATATTCAACCAGTGTAGTGGAGTAGAAAGAGCAAAGGCACTGCCCAGAATCAGAAAGATCTAAATGAAACCATGATGACAGGAACAAAGAGGAGAAAAAGATAAATAAGTAACTAAAATTAGGCATGCTCAGGAGAAAGGAAGCAGCAGGTGTTTGCATACCAGCACATCTGTTCAGAAAATGCTCCTTTAAATCCAGATTAAATATAAATTTGGAAGCCTGAACTTTCTGAGGAATTAAAGATTTCTACTGCATTTTTTTTTCAGGGAGAAGATAAAATACACAAAGGAAGAAAATATTTAACTTCAAAGGAAAGGACAATATGAAATTCTTTGTGTTTTTCCTCTCACACTGGATTTCTGGACAAAGTGCCTCACAGTTTGGGACCATTCACAGTCACAAGCTTAAAAACATAGTATAGCCCTGTAAGGATGTAGCTGAGGGGATCTGATAGAAATGCCTAGAAGTAGAGGACTTTACTCATTGTGCAGAAAACTCATTCACTCTGCTATTAGATTTTTTGTTTTGGATTCTTTTAATGATGTTTACTGAGGGGTCACTCAATGAAGAAACACCTTATATTTCCACTGGGTTCCTGAAGTAGACTTAGATTTGTTATTATTGTCATTTACAGCTCTCACACTACAGGACAGTGAAAAGTTCCCATTTCTATTACAGTTGGTGAAAAGGAGTTCTTTCCTATACTAATAATTCACATAAATGCCCTAGCTGAAAAGTGAAATTTTTGGCCTTTTATAATCTGGCAAAACATCAAGTTTTGATACTTTTGCTTTCTGCAAGAAATTTGTCCTCACAGTTCCACTCAATGATAATTTGTGGCTTCTTACCAGAAAGCTAGATCTGTGTTACTTGTACAAAGGTCAGTGAATTCCAGCTCTAAAACATATCCAGGAATATAAGTTTGGCAGGGGAAGAAGGTATTTATACCAGATCCCATTCTATTGCATTTCAGTTTATTCAAGTACTGATGTGATGCAAACAGTAAAACTAGTTTAGTTTTTCATAGGCTCACTTTTCTTTATTGCTCTTTTCCTTAGTTTAAAGCAATCAGTGACCCATCAATCGCAGGACATGTGCAACATGCCAACTCACCTGATACTCTGTTGGTATACTTGCAGTATGAAGTGCTGTGAAGAGAAAGGTTTTGCAGTAATCTTCACCTGTTTGCTGCATAGCATGAAACTGTCCATGTGTCTACTCTTCTAGAGCTGCAGAAACAGGAGGAAGAATGCTGAATGTGGTTTTCAGATGAAATGCTGTAAAATGCTTTCAACAACCTCTGATTCTGTTTAAGTGGCATATTTCCTATTAGGCTTTCATTACTATTAAAGGAGCTTTTTGAAGTGACTGTAGCTGGTTTCATGAACACATTGATTCTCTACTACAACTGACCCTGTCTGGTAACACTTTCATTTAAATGTCCATTACTATTTACATTAACTAATGGTTAATTACAATGGAATTCCTGGGGAAGCGCGTAAGACAAGCCATAAGAATGCCAAATGAGTGCATTAATGATTGGTGCTATCACAGTGAATACCAAATGATTTCATAATGACTGGGGAGGTAATATATAATGGAAAGAATTGCTGCCTATTTGATATACTCACCACAGAACTAGGACTCATTCTTGAACATCATTCAGAAACTGCAACATAGCCTGGAGGCCTTTCTTTCAGTCCTGCAAGGAGCTTGCACTGAAGCTCAGTCCACACCCTTGCAGAGCAAGACATGTGCTGGAATTTATTTTTTATTGCTCATTGTTATGAATTGCTGTTATGGCCCAAAGCACTATAGCTCATGCTCACTGCTGTACAGAATCTGCGCTTCATAACGTCATTTGGGCCACTGTATTTTAGTCAATATTCAATCTAGAGTACAAGAGAAAATACTTTTACTAGAAAGGACTGGAAAAAATGTGTTTCTGGGCCCAAGTCTCTATTAATGCTAGTTACCACAGCCTTTCTGCTCTAGTCTGGGGTGTTTTTTTTGTAGGACGTTCATCACCATAACATCTGAGGACCAGGGTGATAAACTTCTGCATAACATCTGTCATGTGTTTCTTCTCTTCTCTGGGGGACTTTGCCCTTGCCAACTCACCATAGAATGAACTCCAGTGCTGGGAAGCAGGACAGATCTTCAGGGAGCTATGTACCTGTTTTAATAAGCAATGGGTGTCTATAAGATTAGTTGACAGTTGATGCTCAAGCAGAACATGTCCATACACTACTATAGCTGACAGATATTTTTCTTTTAATTTATGTAGAAGGTTTGTTTAGTCCTGAAAAAAAATAGACTTCTGGCCAACTATCCAAGTGAAACACCAGCTCCTATTCCAGTATATCTGGAAGAATAAATAGAGTAGGTGAGAGACCCAATCTACAGCCCTCTGTAGTCATTTGGAGTCTCTTCTTTGGATGAAGCTCTACGTGGAGGATGAAGTGCTGCACAGCAGAACCAGGAATGCATTGTTTTAGGAGAAAGGCCAAGCACTAGTAGGCATTGATAAGTGAAGTGGCCTGTAGCACAGTGGTGAGCGTCTCTGGCACTGAATGTCTTTGTGGCAAAGACCATACATTTGCCAGTTTTGCATTCAAAGAGTGGATTGACAAAATAATCTGATGGGTCTCTTCCCCTCTTTAATTTCTGTGATTTAAGAGGAGGAGTCTGTGTTTAGTAACCAGTGGCCTCCAGCTCCACAGGAATAAAGACGTTAAATGCAATGTTTCTGATAACTACAAATTACCCTGTGACTACTGTAGTGCCTGGGACTTTCTGGCGACCCACCGTGAGAGCTAATGAAGATGCCCTTTTATAAAGCGCAGGATTCCTGGCAGTTATTTTTAATGGGTCATGCTGTGTTAGAAAATCATGCCTGCAAGATTCCCTGGAGTGGCAGTTGGGATGATATTACTTTCAATGAATCACAGCAGCCACCATAAGGGCAGGGCAGTATCTATGGCAGCAGCACCGAGCAATGGTGCAGCATCAAATGAACGGCTCAGCTGGTGACATCTGGCCCCTCTGATCATAACAAATCTGTAGTGCACAGTACTCCAAAGAGCCCATCCTTCAAGATGATATGTTAAAATGAGGAGTCTTTTTCTCTTCATCTTGGGTGACTGTTCAGGTAGGCACGAGAGATCCTATTAAAAGATGTGGGAAGTAGTGGATGAAAGTTGGGCTCTTAGGTTCAGCTTTCCACAGCAAAAAATTACCTTAAAACTTAGAACTAAATTTGGTTATGGGAGAAAGGTGTTACATTTGGAAGATACTCAGAGTAGGAATAGAAATGCTGCTGTGGGCACAAAGGCTTTGAGAAGTGTAGGTATGCACCAAACGGGGTTTAATGACTTTCAGCTTTCTCTCTCAAGGTTGGGATTTTGCAAAGAAAATTAAGTTAATGTTGGGCATTGCTTTCAAAACATGAAATATCATTATTAATTTCTTGTCTCACTGGTCACTTCATTGTTCAGGGCACATAACTTTTTTTCATACGCTTGCACAATGCCTTCCACGAGAGGGAATTTTCTAGGTGGTACTTGGGCGTTGTGAAGGCAAGAGGTGGAATAGTCTGTGACAAATAATGAGAGTGAAATGCCAGCCTTTGAAAGGGCTTTGCTTTCCCTACACTGAGAGCTTTAAAAAGCCATCTGCTTGCTTGAAATGGCTTCAACACATGGTGCGCTTCCCCAATCCAATATGTACTGAAAATTGTAGGCACATGGATCCAGTCAAGGACACAGTGTCTGCCTTAACTTTGGATCTCCTTGCTGTTGTCAGTAGGAGTCTCATCCTTAAATTTAACTCCTGTATGTGTTAATTATTTCCTTTTCATGTCCAGCTGTCAGAGTGCTTCAGCACCTTAAGTTGCTCAATTTGAACTTTGTGCTCAGGAACAAGGTAATTAAGCAAGCTACAATTTAAGGAAATGTATTTGCCTTGACTTGTTTCAAGCCTTTGGACAGCACTCCATCCTAAATCGTTTGATAATGTAAGGTGCTCTGTGCAGTTTCCCACTTGACTGAGGGTTAGTTCAACAGGTCACAGAATCAGTAATTGATTCTCAGTGTGTCTCTTGATTTTATTACAGTAATGAGGACCATCGTTTTTCATCTCTGATAATACGTTACCAAAACCATCAGCTTCTCAGTTTGGCATCAGGATGACTTTGACAGGTTGTTAGCAACTATATGATATACAGAACATCACAGAGATGTCTCAAACTGTGTTGCTGTGTACCTTGGAGACCCTTAGGTAGTCACAAAATAAGTTAAATAATTTCCAAGAAAAAGTTATAGCAACAATTGAAAATATTCCTGCAGTTTTGATGTCCTAATGAAGAAGTTCTTTATGCAAGTTTGTATTCCTGATCACTGAAGACGACTATACTTCACAGGAATGGGTGACATTGCAAAGCAGGTACACTGGATTTACCAGAGATTAAAAACTCCAGAAAAAAACTGCTTTCCTCATCTCCTAAGGTGGTGCACTTTTTTTTTTTTTGGTAGCACACACTTTATAGTTATGATGTATTTATCTTGAAAGACCTGTGAGCTTTTCAGATTGAGAACAGCAAACAAATAAATAGATGAAAGTTAGAAAGGCAGCTCTACAGGTTTGCCACTGCTATTTAACTTGCCAATTTGTTTGCTACATCTCCAAATTTAGGAATTAAAACAAAATTTAAAAAAGGGCACTAAATTTCACCTGCCAGTCCAGGGAAAACTGCATTATCAATATTCAATCCGGGTTTACATGTTGTACTTTGTGGCTTTGGGTTCTTAAGTTATGTTGATGCTTTTCAGCTCTTTCAAGCCAGTTAGGATAATGTGGACAATACAAGGAAAAGCAGTCTAAATGACTGCTGGAGTAACATTCCTGAGAGGTTTGTTTGCAAAATCAAGGAAAAAGCAAGCCATTGTCATTTGAAAACAATGAAGCACAATACTTGCATCTTTATACACTGAAACAGTTTTTATGTACATGCTACTAATGAAATGGATTCAACAATGTAGCACTTTTATTGTCCATTTTATGACTAGGTAATTATATATTTTACCTAGTCTAAATTAATTGCCATTTTACTGTTCTTCAGTTTAAAGGAAAAAAAGGTATTTACTAGTATGCTGAGGAAGATTCTCAACACAATTACAAACTTTTCATCAGCAAGGGGAGTGATGTGGAAAAAAATTTCATTCTTCCATCCTGCAGGAAAATTTTAGCTACTTTCTGGGGACATTTGTCTCTCAAAGCCTGTCTGAGCTTTCCTGATACACACTGTGCTTTGGAACACCACTGATCATCTTGGTTGTGCTTCCCACATCCTGCTCAGGGCCAAAGAATGTTAGTGAGATTGTGGAGGTCTCACAAAGGCAGCAGGAGCTGGAGTCAGAAATGTAAAGACAAGGAGTGAGCGTCAGGTATAGTTATGGTCCCAAATTCAGCAACACACAATTTGACTATTAGACTCAATGAGAGTCAGGTGACATGTAATTAAGCATGTATGTATGTGTTGAACTTTCAAGCTGGATCAAGTCCCAGAGCCATAAAGGGTGAAAATATTTTACTGAAAAGTATTACTTAATGTGTAACCTCTACATGAAACTCTGCCACATGTGACCTAAGGTAATTGAAGCACCATTTTATCTATCTCTTATCTATCTATCTATCTATCTATCTATCTATCTATCTATCTATCTATCTATCTATCTATCTATCTATCTATCTCTAGCAGGAGCCCGACAGTTAATCTTCAGGTAAAAGCATACTTGAATAATTTTATACCCAGTCTAATATTATAAGAAATAAACTGGATAAGAGGGAAATGTAAAAAAGTAGCAGATTATCTCTTGTCAGAGGAGATTCAAATGCAAAGAAAGAGAGAATCACATTAGGTGCTCCAGGATCAGAGATACCTAAATAGCAAAAAAGTTATTATGTCTTCTGATCTGTTTTCCTGCCACTGAGGGATTGTTTCCCCCAAATGACTCTTTTACATTGTTTTGCTACCTACATATACCATGTAGATGAATTTTACTGCTTTTCATGAGGGATTAAGTTACAACATAGCTCTCTTTTTTAATACTCCAATTGTAAACATCGTTAGTTTTCTAAACATTATGGGAGTATTGAAAGCTAGTGAGAAGCTCTGAAGATTATAAAGAAGAAAGAAAGCCCACCTGTTGTGTCAGGAAGGAGCCAAATGCACTCCACATCCATGCTTTCCAGAGCAACTTGGCTACTGGCAATGCAACACCACATTGTCATTGCTCTTGTGACTACAACCCCATTAAACAATGCTTTGCTCTCTGCAGTAGTGGCTTACAAGGAAAAACTCAGGAGGAGCAACACAGCTTTCAAAATACTTGCCAATTTACTTTAAATAATTGATCTGATATGGTTTTAAAGTTTTTCTCTCGGTCCCTTAAATATGAAGGTAGGTTTAGTTAGGGAACTTAATAATTCCCTTATTGTTCTTATTCAGCTCCCTGTTACTTTGTTGATCACAGTAGCATCCAATTTCTTAGAGCTGTTTCCTCATTAGAGTGAAAAACCAATGCTATGACTACCTTTGGCATTATGCATACAGGACTGGAAGTACAATATTTAAATGATCCATAATACTTTTGATTTGCAGCTGCATGCAGAGGGGGAAAAAAGGAGACTATTTTAAGCTACTGAAGCAGTCACTCTTGGTGTCTCAGCTCACCATTATTCTGTCTCCCTCACCAAAGTCTAGTCAGCCACTATCCCAAGAAAAGCATTGCCAGCTTTGGGGAGAGCTATTCTCTGTTAAGTCTTCAGATCTTACAGGGAGGTGGAAAACTTCACATTTTCCCAGCAGGAGAGCAGGGACTCAGTGCAGGTGTAAATCTCTGGCAGCTGATTGTTGGAGCCCACAAGCTCTACCTTGTAAATAATTCACTTAGGCACAGAAAAATCTGCATATGAGGATGAAATGTCATTTATAACTCATAGGATATTGGCTTTGCTGAGAACAAGTTTCCAGCCCCTTCAACTCATTAAGTACCACTAAGAAAGAAGGAATACAGATGATGTAAAATGAACTCTCTTTTTGGATTGTAGCTAACAGAAAATAGTTAACAATAACGAAGATGAAAATTAAATTCTCTGGGGGAGAAGGAAGGGGGCACAGTGTCTCTCAAACCAGTCAGCTCAGTACATATTTTACAGCTTCCTTATTATTAACTCTGTCAGAACCTCATCCTTCACATTATTGGTAGAGTTGTACTCACAAGGAGGCCTTTAGCTGGAGGTAAGGTGCTGGAAGGTGTTGGAAGTGTCTCCCTTTATGCATTTTTGTGACTTGGAGTGGTTTGCTGAGAGAAAAGATAATTTACTAAACCAGACCACCATTCACTGAAATTCTGTGCTATCATAATGGATGTAATTTCCTACTTTATGGATATAAGTTCTTACTTTACTACATTATTAGCATCCTAAACACCTGTGATATTCTGTTTTTCAAATGATTATAATTTTGCAAGACTTGAGTAATTTCCTTTAAGTGTTCCACACCATCCTCTGCTGAATGCTTGTTGGAAAACTGTCTGAAATCCTCAGGTGAATCGGTGGGTATATGGAAGAGAAGTAGGGAAAAGGTATGTACTATCTGTGTTAAAAAGTCTGGGGAATCTAAAAGGGAAGGTGAATGGATGCTTCAAAGGGATGCAGGAAAGGAAACTGAGACTGAGAATTGAAATAGGGTGCAGACTTGGTATTAATAATTACCTGATAACTAAATTAGGAATGTTTGTTATCAGAGTATTTGTTCCAAATGGAATAGTGCTTTCAAAATGCTTGCTATTCCCCTCTCCTACCTGTGAATGCTGCACTATCAAAATTCTGCTTGTACAATGAATGTGGTAGGTTTTAATCCCTGCTTTTCCACTAATTTCCCTTTGTCCTTATGCTACTTTCATTGAAAACTGAGGCACAGGTATTAATTTAGTTTGGGGCCATTTGCAGGTTATAATCTCTGCTATATTCTTTCTCTATAGCAGCTCTATTTCTTCATTCAGTGCTCTCTTTTTATTTGAAAAGCTGAGGAACTGATTGCTATTTGTTTTAATCCCCTTTGCAAGCTTAAGCTCAGCTTAAATTTCCAGAAAACTTTCCTTTTGAGGAGATTCTCACATTTGTGCCTGTATTTCCTGCTTGAGAAAATAGCTTTCTTTACTGTTTAGGTCCTTTCCTTGTTCTTTGAGTCCAGGCTTCATTCTAAATAGTATAGTTTGAGGTGGTTACTCATTTTGTTAAGTCTGGAGACTTAGGATTCCTTGCAATCTCTTTTTCTCACTTTGAAGTCTGTGTGCTCTGCTGTTCAGGTGACTTCCTTAAGTAACTTCATTAATCTCAGAGCACTTGTGTATTCCTACTGAAGATATCTGACAGATAACTCAGTTCAAGTGTCTTTCCTAATGAAACCATCTGACAATGTCCTTCGGGCTGAAGATAGGCAGTAGATTCTCCACTTCCCTTTCCAACCCCCAATCTACCCTACACTCTGTCATGCAGTTTACCAGTTTCTAGATCACCTCTAGAGAGGGGTTTCCTGATCATCCTTTGCAGTCAGACTGACCTGCTGCTTTGTGTGATCCTCAGTTTTCTCTCTTCCTGAATGAAGTTCTTCGTTCTGAACTTCTCACTGTTTACTGCATGTCATTCTCCTTCCTATTTCTGATCTGGTTCCTCGCTTTCTTCTCTTATTTTTGGTACACAATTTTCTACTTTCTCCCTGTAAACCTCATTTATTTTGCCTGTTTGGAATTTGTCTTTTATGAATTCTCTTGGGCAAAACTTCTTGCATCAATAGGTTCTTGTGATACCCAATGTAGATGTACAATACATTGTTTGCGCATTTGGGTGTTTTTGCTCTCTTCCTGCATTGCACAAGTCATTGTTAAAGGTGACTTTCAACTTCTAGAGAAAGAAGAGAACCAACCTGCTCCAACTACTGTCTCCCATAAACAAACCCCTTCTTTTCTGATCCCTAGTCCCCCAGCTCCTCAACTAAATGACTGCTTCATTTAAACCTTTATGTCTTGGGGAGCCCAGACTGATTGTTTTTCATGAATCATGGCGAGAGAGGTGTCAGTCAATGGGCAGAATACCAACTCCTAAAGCTTGCCCCAGGTATGAGTTGTTAGCATAGCTGTTTATAGCATGGAGAAGATAGGATGTCCTGATCTTATTGATGTCACCAGAGAAAAGGAAAAGAAAATGGAAGAAGGCAGTATCAGGATCATATCCACTCTCTTTCCAGTCTTTTTATTGATAAAGGTCCCAGACAGTGAGTGGACACCTACTGCTTTGTACTGAAAGATTAGACAGGTTGGCCCTGTTGGAGAAGTCTGGAAATATATGACAGGTGTGTAAAACAAGCAAGCCAAGGTGGGGATGAAGGAGTGTAAATTTTCTTCACATGGCAACCCCACAGGCACCAGGGGCACAGGTCTAACAGCTTTCTAAGAGCCAGACAGCCCCAATTTGTAAGTATAATAACAAATGGAGGGACAAATAAAAACAAACAAACAAAACAAACCCAACCAAATACAAAAAACAACCACAACCCACAGCTCTTTACTGGCAATAGAGAAAGTAAATAAATAATTAGTACCTTTCCCTAGTCTCATATCAAAAAACAGTATCAAGAAGAACACCCTTCTGATTAAGGCTTATTAGGACAGCAGGAAGAAGAATTGGTCAGCAACAGCCAAAGTGGTCCAAGAGAATAAGAAAAACACATGAAATATATTAGGAGAACAGAAAATATGGGAAAGTAGTCTCATTAATAAATGAGGAGGAAGATTATATCAATGATGGTTCTAAAATGGGTAAACTGCTGAAATCCTCTATTTAAATCTGTTAAAAAAGAAAAACAAGGGTAGGAGAAGTGGATAATTAAGGAGCAATAATGACTTTGTCAAAGCTATTGATGAAAAGCAGGTAAGAGAATACTTAAAACTTCTGAATATATATACAGATCAGCAGGTGTGCATGCATTTCAGAGTGTTAAGGGAATTGAATAATGAACTTACAAATACACTAGCAATTACTTACAGAAAGTTACAGAGTGTGATGGGAAGGTACCAGAGGGCTGATGGAAGAAAGGAAATAAAATACTGAACTTCTGAAAGGTAAAAATGAAAAAAATGAAAACAAAACTGCAGGCACTAAGCATTCAATGGTTCAATTTCTATTCCTGATAAAGTAATGGCATGTTTATTAAGATAGAAATCAACCCATAAACACAATTGTCATCAAGGTTTTCTACAGAATAAATAATAACTTATTGCTTTTCCATATGAAGTTACAAAAGCGGGCAAAAAAATAAAGAAGGGTAGTGCATCTTGACCCTCTCACAGTCTTACTTAAGAGTAATGTGAATGTCAGCATTGCCATGTAAACCAAGAGTGACCTGAAGATTCATAAAGTAATAAAAATGATAAATTGAGGTGTTGACTTAGTGAGCACTGCCTACAGTGGTGCTATAGAGGAATATGGGCTAGGTTTAGTTTTATTTAACATTTTTGATGATGATGTGAGAAAGAGTAGAGAAGGACATGATGCAGAGTAGTCGATTGGATTTCTACATGGTCTGCACTAAAGCAAAGATAACAGTATATAATGAAGAAATGAATGATACATCTTATAAAAGAGAGCCTGGGTGTATCAGTGAGTCCAAATGAAACAACAAAACACAATGCAACTGTTCAGATTGGCAGCTGCTGCATCCCAGCCAGGACACAGAATGTGTCCAAATAATATGAAGTATTATTCAAAAAAGAAAAATAGGAAATTATTTCAAAAGTAAGAATGAAAATGCTTCACTCTGAAGATGTCAAATTATTATGCTTTCTTATGGAAAAAACAGATGCCATTTGGTTTCCACAGGAGTCCCTCTGACAAGTTCCAGCAACAGTTTCCTTTTCTATAGCACTGTTGAGGCTGCATCAAAAGAACTGTGTACAGTTTGGGACTTGTCAATCTCAGAATGCTGTCAAGAAATTGGAGACAGTCCAGAGAAGAGTAATCCAAATGATTAAGACTCTCAGGGGATTCATTTATAAAGAAGATTAAGTGAATTATATTTTGATTAGGAGTGCATTTTAATGGTGTATAAGTAACAGAAAGGCATAAACACCAAGCAGGGAACAGCGTGATTTAGGATGGCCCCAGAGGTTTTGATGGGATGAAGATCAAAAGAGAATTTAGACAGGATATCAAGAAACATTCCTTAGCTCAGAGAGATTTTGGTTGCATATTTCCTCCTTTTTGATTACTGCATGGGCTTCAGAAGACAAGGATAATGTTCCTGCTCATGGAGTTGTCACATAGGACAGAATAAAAGACTTTTCCATCTGAAGGGAAGGATCTTGTAGTATGATCTAGTGAGTCTCTGCACCTTTAATTCCTTCTATCTCAATATAGAGGTGGGAGGCCTTCATTCCCAGCAAGCTGGCCCCATGAGGTTTCCATTCCCCAAAGCACTTGTCTGGCAGTGTTACCTTAACCCATGACTAATGAGAAGATCAGCCAGTAAAGGAGCTCCCAGGGGTGACTGAATGGGTGAAGAACTACATTAGCTGATCACTACTGTTGTTTATTTCTTTATAAAAATAAAAGGAAGTCTGCTGCTCTTGTGTATATCTGCTGTCAGTGCTTGATTATGATGATAAGGACAGAATCAAAAGACAGCAATATATGAAAGGATAAATATAGGAAGCTGGGGCCATATTTAATGAAGACATTGTAATAAGCCACCTTCCTCAAATTAGAGCTTGAGAAAGTGCTTATTTTTTTCTTCCATGATGCTCCAGAAGCTTAAAAACCATACAAATTCAGAACTGAAACTTTAAATGCGCTGACGAAATTTCATTTTTAGGGAAACTATTCAGTTCCTATTGGGAGAAATAAGAACATTCCCATTGATATGGGTTCGAATTCTTCCACTGTTTGTCCTACTCTAACTGGTTCTGAGGTGCTGAAGTAATTCAGTAATCTACATAATCTAACAACCCACTTAGGTTAAAAGGCAAATAGCTGTCCTCTTTGTTTAGACTGAGGTTAATCTCAGAAAACTGGACTGTGAAGAGAAGTATGACCTTAGATTTCTAGTGAGAACCATATGCTTGGAGTTAACATCAATTTTTATCACCTATACTGATTGCTGTTCAGCCAGATCTTTTTTGAGTTAAAGATACATATTATCATCAAATAGGGGAATAATTGCTAGTACAGAATGTCTCAAATATCTTCTTTGGTTTCATATTAGCCTAATTCCTATGTCTTACCAGTTACATGTTGAAATCCTGCCTTAATATTAGTGTGCCCCAATGACTACTCCACAAAGGAGGGAAGGGCTGCAGTGTGTCTCTTCCTTGGTGTATCTCCAGAAACACACAGCCCAATTCAGCTCAGTTGCTTCGTACACTTTAGGCAAGCTTATCCTGCCAAGTGCTACGTTCTGTGTCACTGTGGGCAGCATGAGGAAGTGTATTGCTTTGGATACATAGCAGTGGTTGGCAACACTGCTGACTGAGAGTGAGGGTGCCTGCCTTCTCAATTGTGTACTAGGAATAGTGTAGTAATCTTTTTTTGTTGTTACTGCTGCCCCCTCTGTGTCTCATTGTTCTTATGAGGTCTCCTCTGCGTCTCATTGTTCTTATGAGGTCTCCTCTGCCTTACTCCTTCTTTTCTAGTGTACGTAGATCACAGTTTCACTCAGAGAGAAAACTGACATTTTGCATTAAACTCTGAGGCCTACTTTGTTAATTTGAATTATTGTTCGTTTGCAAGTGCTGAATATTGTGGATTTTGCAAGGTATGCATGGCAGTCTTTGAAATGCATCCAGTTTGAGGTGTCAGGTGCTAGGCAGCAGAAGATGGAAAAAACCAGTGTACGTGCAGACAGTTTGAGTCAGCCCTTACACCCTGAGATGGGAAAGGCTCATCCAAAGGTTTAGGCCATGTTTGGACTCTGGGCACCATTCAGTGCATGGGTATAATGGTAGGTCTTCTCTCTACAATATGTCAGCCTTCTGTTTGCGAATGCTGCCTTCCACTGCTGCTCAGAAATGCATCCAGTCCCAAAGAAACTGTCCTCAGAAAAAATGTCTGGATATAGTCTAGAGTACTATAAAAAGGATGTATATTCCAATTTAAAATATGCACAGATCATTCACTGAGGTAGCAACGATTCTTTTTCCCTTCCCCCAAGATAAGAGTGTAAATCACATCTTCTCAACAAGGCAGGTAGTGAGGATGACAAAATTCTTATATTCCTAAAGTGTTATTGGAGAAAAATGTCACCTCCATGCATAATTGCATAACTTTACTACCTGTCATTTTCTATCAATCAAAAAAATGTTATACTTGAATTTGAGGACAAACATATCTAATAAGATTTTAGATTGACAGCTGAATGGCTGTACTCAACCTTATTTTAACTTTATTTTTTGTTGTTGTTCACTAGATCAACATAGAGAGTATTATACCAAAGTTAAGGGAAAAAATACGCAGATATATTAATCCCTCATGCACACTTTACCTCAAAAAAAAGTAGAATTTCTTTCCCCACAGGTTTTGCTAGTCAGCTTGCTTCAGTCTTGCCAGTGCTGCAGCAGTAGACTGTTTCTTCTGTTGTATTTCCAGTGTAGTGTTGCCAGATTTTGTTTCTATTATCATAGAAATGCGTTTCATGACATGTAATCAGTACCAGTACCCTTGGCATAGCAGCAGCTCCTCCAGTGGTACCCCACTTGCTCTCGACAACCTCTTCTCCTGGTGCAGGGCTCTGACTTGATCATCCTTTGAGTGAAATGTCTGGTTCTCCACACAGCAGCCCATGCCGCTCACCCCAGCATTTGCCTCCCCTCCCTGGGGCCTCTTCTTCAGGACATGCAACAGTCTTCACTTCTGCACTCTGGGGATTTATTCTCCTTCATCTGTGGTGAGCAGAGGATCTCAGCTTCTCCTCTTTCAATTTACCCTGTGTTAAAGAGAAGACTCTTTCCTATCTCTACATGCTGTGTTCTGTGTCTCTCCTCCTCTGCATCCTTCTTGACTGCCTCCTGAAAATCCAGGGGGACAACTTCCCACCACTGATTTTCCTCCTTGAAGCTGCATGTCCTCTACGTTGATATCCTCTCCATATTTCTTTTTGACTTTTCCAAGACTTCTCTGCCTTGAATAGGTTACCAAGAACCTGTTTCTCAATTTCAGGCCTTTTTCTTCTTTGTGTTCATTTTCGGTCAGCTCTAGTTGGACCTAATTCAACCTCTAATGCATTAGTAGTGGTCCAGCTCTGCTGAACTCATTCTAAGCCATAACAAATGCTCCAGAACAGGCTTTAAAATGACAAAGAAGGTATCAAGACCTCTTTAACACAGACACACAAAGGGAGGCTGTCATCTGACTTTGGCTGTCTTCTGCATTTTGTTTCGGTTCTGTATATGAAACCACCATTCCATTCCTCTAAGGTATAGCTGGGTGAGGAGTAAAGTTAAAGAGAGGATAAGAAAGACTAGCTGGTTTTGGATAAAAAATGTATTGCTAAAACTTCACATGAATAACATGATTGTATCCCATCAGAAGATCTCAAAGCATTCACAGGTTCAACCTTATGTTCCTCTAGCTCTTCAGGAATGCCATGGTGATCTTCCCATAGTCACAGAATCACAGACTATTCTGAGTTGGAAGGGACCCACAGTTGTACTGCAAAAGCAGCTATGGCAGGAATGTGACTTGTTTCCCTGAACATTTGGGTGAGCAATAATTAGGTTCAGGTGAGAAGCTGGACTCCACCCTTCTCCCAGTTGCTCATTGTGCTGTGATAGACCAGACACTCCAGGAACAGAAGTGGGTATGGTTGATTCACTTTGTTACACCTCTGCAGAAAGAAGCAAAGACCAGATGGGGATTTTGTGCCTAGATTACAGTAAGTGTTGTGAAAGCAGAGGGGTTAGAGATTCCCAAGGCTGATCTTCATTTAGCTATTTGGGACTGCAGAAACATTGATCCTGAGGCAGCCTGGGCTTGGGTGTGAGCAACAGAAGTCTTCCTGGAAGGTAAGATGTCTTGGTTTAAGCTGGCAAAATGTCAACTGCTCAATACCAAGTCAGAGCCTCTCTCTCTCCTCACTGAGAAAAGGGACAAAGGGAAAAAAACCTCTCAAACTACGTTTATGCTTAAACTAACTACATATATTTATACAGAAAAAACTACAATATAACATACACAAGCTAGGAATAACAAAAAATAACTTCCCCACTCCCCAGTGAAACCAGATTCTATCACTGTAGTTCTATAAGCACCCCAAAAGACACCCAGCAAAGAACAGAAAGAGTAACAACAAAATATTTCTACTTCCCTGAACTCAAACAAAAGTCAAGTAGCGGCAGCAGGAGCAGCAGGGCCTAGCACAGCAAAACAACTTTAGCACGTCCTGTCTGTACTTCAGCCATGATGGAACTGACTAAGCCACTCTCACACACCGGCTCGCTCTTCTTTTGAGATGATGTTGTAATATGGTATGGAATACAATGCTACTGGCTAGAAGAAGTCAGCTGTTAGCTAGCCCAGCACAGCTCAAGTCAGCTGACAATTCCAGGCCTAGTCTGCACTTTAAAACCCAAATTTTAGGCCTACCTGGCTAAACCCATAACACTGTTATTCCATGCTCTGCTGTGTGCTCACAATAATTAGATGTAAACTGGCTTTGCCTCTACATGTGGAAATCACATCCTTGATGGTAGTGGAGATCCCAGCAACACGCTGTAAGCTGTATGTTGCTCATGGCTTGTGGCAAAGTCATAAATAAGTGTTCAGAGATTTCTCGGGGTGAAGTGTCAATACTGGTGCGATGTTTATATTCCAAATTCTTTAATACATCTCTTCCGAGTTCCTGACATTATTTGGACCAACTTAATGACAAATGAGCAAGCATTTAAAAAAGCCTTCATATCTGCAAGAATAACCAAGGAGCTAGATGTCAAACTGCTCTCAGCTAAAGTCACAATTAAGTGCAACCCACAGATTCTATAGCAGGCACAATTAATTGCAGGCACAAAACAAGTGGTTATTAAACAAAGAAGATTGAGGCAAGACATTCTGCGCATTCATGCTATTATTTAAATTAACAACAAATAGTAATCTTTTGCTTTGCAGGATCTTTCACATTCAGTCTTTAAAATCCCTTACAAACCACATTTGCCTGGTGTCATAATATCCAGTGAAAAAGAAAATGCTAGGACTCATGGGAAAGTTTAAAATCAAATTAACTTGTTTTAGCCCTGCTATCACACATTCTTCTCAGGCCAGATCTTTTCTCAGTGAGGAGAGCAGTCTTCTGACAAAATTAGAAGACTGTTTTACTAATTCTTCACCACTAATGATATTCACATTTCCCAACTTTTACGATTTGGTTTCAAGGTACTGCTGTAAAAGTGATCCACAGTGCACAGGTTTTCTGGGTGTCCCTTTACTAGTGTGGCAGGTTTACAATGGTGCTGAGAAAGATCTGCAGGATCACATTTTCCTGAAGGAGTTGGGTCCTGGCTGGAACTTCCTTTCCAAAAGCAATTTTCTGTGTCCCCTGCAAACAGTGACCAGAAATTGCCTTTCTCAAAGGCAAAATGTTAAGGTCTGTGCACACAAGAAACAGATGGTCTTTGTTCAGCCAGAGATGGAGGGCTGAAAGTGATGCTTTTTTTCAGTGACTTATGAATACATTTCACCAGCCATGGCTCCACCTCTGCATGGAAAATATTAGACCCTGGTTTTTTGTCGGCCGGATTTCACTGCCTGTCAGGCTTCAGGATCAGAAGCACAGTGGCAGAAACCCAAGAAATGCTCACAGCACAGCATACCTGCCTTCTTCTGGTCTCTCTACAGGCTGTCTTCTCACCTCATGAATATCCTGCTAGGGGGGGTGGGGTTGGGGGGAAGGGTAGATGGAGAAGGTGAGGGAGCAGAAGATGCTGTGAATCAAACAAAGTGCAGGAGGGAGCGGGGAGATCTTGCCCGATCCATGACATGCAGATACAGGCAAGTGAGCTGCTTTAGCTACTGACAGCAACTGGGCTGCATCCTCTGCCTGAAACTGGCACACTTCCTCTGCAAAGCAATGGAGAATTATGGCTGTGTATTTTATTCCCATGCTCGATTTCTGTAGACTGAGGCACACGAGCTCTCTGCCAGTGCAAACTGGAGCCAATGCACCCAGGGCTGGAAGTTGAACTAGGAGAAGGGGTACCGTGACTGCTCTGTGCAGGTGAACCTCTGAGTCACTCCCACAGCACTGCCTGTGCTGCCGTTCAGCTTTATGCCTGCATCTGGTGACCAGTTTTCCCCCTCTTCAATCTGTTTCATTGTGGTGCTTAGGTAGGAAAGGCTTCTCAGAGTCCAAGTTCTCTGTGGTTAAAGTAGGACATCTGCCTAAGATGGGACGGTTTTCGAAAAATCTTAATTTAAAAAAATTAAACCCATACATTGTTCCTTATTTTGCATGACATCATCAGCCCCATCTGTTTTACTGTTTCATGGGATTGCACTGGAATTAATATCGTGTGGCAGAAACTGGTGATTAGTCCTCTTTACTAATGAATCAAAAGAAGGAAGGAGTAAACTGGAAGAGCCTTTTCTTTGTGTAGGACTGCTGCAAATTCTAGGCATGAGTGTTTGCACTGAGCACCTTCAGCTCCTGTCAAACACTGGCGTGGTGAAGGATACATACAACTGAAGCCTTATGACTCTTAATGTCAAAAAGCTTTAGATACTGCTATTAGGACCACACCTGAAAGAAGGTCTTGCTATGGCTCACATCCTATTACATTGCATTTCTTTCATATTGAGATGCAAAAATTACGTTGCCAAGTTATAAGCAGTTTACATAATCCCAGAATGCAACATGGGAAAGCTTTCAAAATAAAAATGAATAATAAGATCAGCATTTATTGGTTTTTTCCTTCTATATTGCCACTGAAAATTCTCATTGGTGTGGCTTTATATGAATAGTTCTCCAGAAGTAAATTATGAGCAAAATTCAAAGCCATCATAAATTAAATGTGCTTTTTTCCCTGCTTTGGTGTACAAGACTTTCCATTAAGCTAGCCCCATATAATATACCTTGGATGTGTTCAAGAAAGCCCAGTAAATTATAGTAAGTATTTAAAATGGTAAGTAGACATTGAAAAAGGCCACATTAGGATTAATGAATGAAAGGGTTGATACTGAAAATGCACTTGTAAATAAATAACACAAAAAGTAAAGATGACACACTGTTAGGTTAGAGTTACAAGTGGGACTATGATGATAAATCACACGACTGTTTGTCAGAGCTTCACATGTGGGTGCACGTACTCCTTAGATCCTTTCTTCCCTTCCCCCCAGGCAAAACCTCTCTCTTCCCTTGTCCCACTCACTATGCCTCCAGGAGAGTGGTGGGACTTGTCTGCTTTCAGCACTGACTTGCTGCTAGAGATCTGTTGAGATACTGAGTTCTCTACCTGTTATGAGCATGGTATGCTTCTCAGGGCTTTGGCTGGGCAAGGCCAGTGCTGCAGGCCTGCTCTATCTATTGTAGTAATAAAAACCATGTTGCTGACAGTGGGTGTCTGCCAGGTTGCAGCTGAGCCTGGATTCGCTGCTGCCATTCACAAGTGCATTGAGTTCTTGGGTGTTTCACTCCCCTAGCAGCTCTTGTTGGCAGTGAGCTGTCTTGGGATGGGAGCTGGTAGCAAGAGGCATTAAGGGGAGAGCTGAGGATGATGTGCAATCCAGTGCAGGGGATGCAGGACTTGTAGCAGGTGGAGGAGAAAGCATCTTCCCCTCTCCCACCCCTCTGCTAGTCCTGTATTTAATTTCCTCCTGATTGTGACATAGTGCAGCTGGGATTGAAGCAGCAGTGCCATGATCATAGTCTGAGGTCTGGTCACAGTGTAAAGTTTAATTGAAGCTCTCTGCCTTGGGATGATCAAATTCTCAGAATTTGCACCATAACCCCAAAACCCACATGGAAAAAAATAGGCAAAAATTTGTTGTGTTTTCATTGTGGCAGCTGTAAAGCCCATATATACTGATACAGATATGGGCGTCATCACATCTTGTATCTCATATCATGTCATCATCTGTGGGAGCAGTTCTGTGCAGCATGTTCTGGCTTACCACTGAAATAGCTCACAGACTGTGATTCAAAAGCATGGAGCAGAAATGAAGCAGGGGATGGGGAGGGCTGTGAGACCAGAAAACATGTGCGTCAGCACTTGCAGATCACCTGGGCGAAGGAAAGCATCTGCCCAATTACATTAGGGCTTGCATGTCTGAGAGAGCATGTGTAAGGTAAGTGGGCCTTATGCAGCTGGGATTGGAAAGTCCATGTTAAGGTTTTGTCTGCTTAGAAATGATATGTTGTGGCTACATGCAGTCAGGTTCTGCCTCCTAATGACATGGGGTGAGTCCAAAATGTAATGTCCTTAATGGAGTTATTCTGGATGCAGAGTGGCACAAGACAGGATCAGGCTGTGGCATGTGTGCTACATCAAGTGATGGGTGGGTACAATTTTATAACCTGATTTTACTTCCCTCCATAGTATTCAATTTTATCCACATAGGCCCATTGAGAAAACAAGGTTCTGCTCTCAGTGAAGTGTTTATGGGCCCGTACAGCCAAAGGAATACCTTTTATGTGCCTGTGGCACTTTGAATATCTTTGAATGGGAAGGAATCTTTGTGGGCAAGAATAAATCCACATACTTTTTGGTCTGCCATGTGAGGAAGGGCAGAGCAGCAGTCAGTGCCATCTAAATCTTTGCTGGACCCCAGGGAAGGATTTAAGTTCAGGTTCCCTATTTGAGTAAGCACTAGGAACAAATGGTAACATAAAGGTTAGTAGAAGATTATAAATAGGATAATAAATGGCAAAGGAAGGATTATACTACCACATTAGAAATCATTTGAAGGGAAGGTAGAAACTCTCATGCTTTGCAATAATTTTTGAGTGTCCAGATTGATGGTAATCTATCTGTGTTATTATAAAGATATATATTTTGAAATAATTTTTTAAAAGAGCTTTTTTAAATTCTTAGAGCTACAAATAGAGTGCAGCACCAAAACTCTAACAGGTTGAACTAGAATGTTAATGGTGTAGATATAAATATTTGATGTGGACATGTGTCTGAGTACACCCAATCAGCTGAGAGAGGAAAAGAACACATTTCTCATGTGGCCAATATTATCTAAGTAATTTAGCTTATATTTTTGAATAGTTTTGATTAACTGTTTAATGAAAAACGCTCTGTCAGATAAACTCTGATAACTGGTAAAAGGAAAGAAACCACAGTCCATCCATAGAATGATTGTTAACAGAAAGAGGTAAATTAGCCCATCTGCTTTGAACTCGTCATTCAGCTCAATGCAGTTCATAAAACTGAAATGCCAAATAGTGTGTAGTAAAAGGAGGGCTTGGAGTTAAGATGGTGGAAAGGGAGTAACAATCTCTGTTCTTTATTGATCTTTGTAACTAGAGTTTGCAAGTGCCTCTCAGCCTTCATTTCTGCACTCTGCAGCATAGATACAGTGGCATCTAACTAGCAGATGCAAGAGGAAAATTATCAGCCTCTGCCAAAGCTGAGTAGCATAGCTCAGCATTGGCCTGATTGGAGTCACTTCTCATGTGAAAAAAAAAAATCCAGTTTTCAAGTAGAGTTGTATTTTTTCAACCATGCCATGTTAACTCAGTTGCTCAAGGCCAGCTTAGCCATCTGCAGATGCCACTGCAGTTGAACTATGCAGAGGTGATCTGTCACAAGCTCAGCTCCACATCAATTTATAAACACGAATCTGAGGAACTACATGATTTCCACGTCTTTGTAAGTCAAACCTGTGGTGGAGCAAGGAACATCTCCTGCCCCTGCATCTCTACCGTTCCTCTTTAGATATATGTAGTTAGAAACTTGAAGGTGCACGTTCTCTGTGAGAGTACACACATACTATTGCCTTCTAGCTGATATATATGTCTACTACCAAGCAAAGTGTAACAACAGAGTGTCAAATGTGTTTTTCATAGACAAACTAATGGGAGGTTTGAACTGCAGCTTCTCTACCAGTGTCACTCATTTTCATCCGCCCAAGTGAGTGACCATAGGTGTGCTGTCATTGCAACCCTTCCTTCTGCTGTGCAGGTGTATGTGTGGTGAGCTTTCAAATGAGGTGTCAGTGAGTGTTGTGGCATTGGCAAAGTTGGCCTTGAGTGGCGAATTGACAGCAGCAAATGAGAGCAAGCAGAATAGAGATAATGAGAAAAATGGTCATGGGATAGTCCAGAAGGAGGGTGCAAACCATGATCATGATTCAGCCACTGTTCATAATCATGAACAGAATAGGAAAGGGTAGAAGTGCTAATGCCTATGCCACTGAAGGCAGAAGATGATGTGAACAACAGAAGCCCATGTTTTCATTAATGAACATGTCATAATGCTCCTGGGAAGGGATTGGAGCAGAAGGCAAATGAGAAGGAAAACAAGGGCAGCAATGGTGAGAGAGTAGAGAGGACACTGAAGATTTTCAAAGGATAATTTTCATTAGGCAAACTTCCATGCTCCTTACTCCCTTAGTCTGGTTGAGAAATTCTGCAAGGAATATTTCATTTCAACCTGTCACATGTTTAGGCTGGGCATCCAGACTACTCACTGCTTTGAAAACACACCTGAAATGCTGAGAAGCCTGGGGGAACTCCCAGGTTGTGCTCATGAGAAAGGAGTCTGAGAAGAAGGCTTGGCTCTTGGCTCTCGGCTCTCAGGGCATGGGTGCCTCACAGTGGTGAGGATGGCCACTTTCTGCTGCCTCATGCACTCTAGTGTTCTTGGCAGAGGATACTTCCAACCTTGGTTATGCTGGTAGCACTTCAGTGGTTTTGTATGTCCCTAAGCAATGTTCATGAAGCTGAGCTGAGCTCTGTATCTGTGCTTTAGAGAAGTTTCATTGTATTTTAAGGATCTGGTTTTGCTTTTTTTTTTCCCTTTTTTTGAGCCTGAAAGCTTTTTCGCTGTGTCTGCCACTCTCAGGTTTCAGACTATGAGATTAGTTTAACAATAAGAAAATTACTAGCATCATGCTAATTTCAGTATTGTTCATGCATTGCAAAGTGACTTGCTACACAAGAAAAAACAACACACCACATTTAAGCAATATTGGTGCAATATGTCAGACATGTAGCAATATTCTCTGTGATTATCACCCCATACAATTTTCAAAGCAGTGATGAATTGTGACAGATCGTCCTCTGAAATAACCCATCATAGTTTATGAAATCAGTGAAAGTGTATCAGCTTACATCAGCTGAAGATCTGGGCTACATTTCTAGATTTCTGCTAATACTTTTTTCTGATGGAAGCAAAACTTGAGACAAACTGAGGCTTAACCTCTCTAGCTGCATTTATTATTCTTCCTCTGAGAAACACTAGACCTGTTTCAAATTTACTTAAACAAAGATTCAGCCACTGAGTATTGAAAATTAATAACATCCCTGGCAAAGTCTGGCACAAATATGGTAGAAACTTCCTCTATTTGTAGCAGGGATTAGGGAATCTAGGCAAAGCTGTTGAATTTCTGAACCATGAAACAAAGAAACCTCTAGAAATTATGACAACAGAAAACAGACTGTACTTGCTAATTTTTTTCTTCTTTTAATATAGCAATTTAGTTTTACCTATGCACAAAACTGATTTAAAATAGATATTTATAATTTCAGTGAAATTGCACTAACATGAGATCTATTACAATGCCATCAGTGCAGTTTTAAGCTTTACCATGTGTGTGAGTAGTGGAGCATGGGGATTAGCAAAGTGTGACTTAGTACAGTTCTACTGACTGGCTAAAAGGACACATATCCCTTTTTTTTGTCATTTAGAGGTGAAGAGTAGTTAATTCTGAAAAGGCCAAGTTATTGAGACTTTTAGTAATAAAGTAACACTTCAGAACAGTGGCGTTAGACATACAATTTGTAATGATCAGTATAAAAATGTGAGAGAGACATGGCATGAGTTTCTCCCTTAGTTAACATGTCTGAGACTGTTCAGTACCTACCATCATTTAGGAGCTTTCCTAGTAACTTCTTTGTATTTATATATGTGTCTTTTTCTCCAAATCTGCCATAAATGCTATTTTAAAAGACCACACGAAGAAATGATCTACCTTATACAAATGTCTGGTGGGAAATAGTAATGTAAATTTTGATTTACTGAATGCACGAAGGGAGGCCATCACCGAAGAAATGGATGACAGCATCTGAAAGTGGTCCCAGCATTTTAAAAGCAATTATGGGGGTTAGATTTACGTATGAAACCTGCTCTGTACATTAACTAAATTTGTGGATTTAATCACTGGAAGGAGAAAACCAGCTATGAAATACTCAGAGTAACAGGTCATTGTAGATATTCCCCTGAGGAAATAGTTTGTGTTGGTGTGCGTAGACAGGACTATGCTTATGTGTTCCAGAAGTGACAAAGGAAAAAGTCAGTGAACATCTTCAAAAAGCAAGTACAGGAGAATGCTGGAATATATGGTTTCCTGAATAAAGAAAATAAAGCTGTGACTAGGTGAGGATTTCTTAGTATGGGAATGGCAAAGGAGTAATGCATTCTTCACTCCAATGGAAATTAATGGAGCATGCATTCCTCATTCTCAGTCTATTTGAGGCTGCAACAGGGGATATCACATCTGGCAAAACTACTTTGAGTCATGTTATACCACTTATAACATCATCTGGACTTTAGGAAGCAGCTTTCTGAAAATAAGGAATGCTGTACGGTACCTGACATTAGCCCTGTTGAAAGGTACTGATAAGTTGCAGAGGCCTAAGAAATTAAGGGCCACATTTGCATGGAATTTCCCTGCACTTTATTATAGGAAATTCCCTGGTTTTGCAATTTTAACTGCCCTTTTTCCTTAAGCATCTTCCCCAGGGTGAGTAGGGGGTACTTGTTTGTGAAAGGGAGACGAATCAGTCAGAAAGGAAAACCACTGGGACAACAGAACACTATGTACCCAGAAACATTACAAAATCTGGTATAAATTGAGAGCATTCATTATTAATAGAAATACTATTTTGCACTTTCGTCTTTCAGGATTTCACATGATATTGTCCTGATCTTGTGTTTATATTTCTAACTCCCACAGTTAGCTGGATCAGATTTGATAGAATTAATGGTACGAGGAGGATGCACACTTTATAAAGCTTTGCAGAACTTGGCCATAGATACAAACAACTTCATAAAAACTTTACTGCTGGGGTGGAGGCCACTGTCCTCTGCAATTACGTCACAGAAGCAGAGGCTGTTTTGGCAGTGGATGGTGGGGTTTTTTTGAAAGCACTTAGGACTCGGACAGCATTCACAAAGCAGAACAGAGCCATGGTCTGTTGTTACCTGCCAGTGAGAGAGGCCCACACACAGCACTGTGTTGCTTGTGCATGGTTTGCATTTACCCCTTTATTACTGCACTAGAGCAAGTGTGAAATGTCAACATTTTGATGTTCAGGAATATCTGAAATAAAAGGAACAGAGACTCATAGTCCAGCAGGTGGTCAGAGCTGGCTGGTGTTCATAAACCAAGCTGATAGGAGATTTAGAAATGCAAAAGGAAGAAGGAAAGTCTGAATGTGGAATGGAATACACTTCCAATGGAATACATTGACTATGGATAAGTTTAGTGTGTGCCTTCAAACCAGAAAGTGAGTCTGAATAGAAATACTGGATCTGTGCACCCCTGTGGATGGTGACCCTTAAAACCAGCATCTCCATCCAAATATGTTCACTTGGCATCGTCACCTGGCATCAGCTGTCTTAATCATCTCAGGGACGTGATCATAAACTAATGCAGAAACTTGTATTTTGGTGGGGAAGGTGGGTGAGACACAGGTGACTGTGTGTGAATGAGTAAAAGGTTACCAAGTGCTTTGTTCAGGTGTCAATAAATTAGAAGCTGAGATACTTATAAACAGTAGCAAGAGCTTCACCACGCAAAATAAGCTTACACCCCTATTACAAATGTACAGATGCTCATTTTTGCTATAGGATTGTAACATGCAGACTTTGTAATTATTTCCTTTTTTAAGGTTTATTTGTTTCCAACATTGGTTATAGAAAGTCCCCAGTGTCCTGTGCTGCACCCATGATTATTAAAATATTTAAAGTCACAGAATGGATATATGGCTAGGCAGACACATATTTTGATTTATGTTATACTATGGTTGAGGCACACATTTGAAGGCAAGGTTTTTGGCTGACAACAGCATCACAATAGCAGTCTTCCAGCCATATATCACAGTGATGACCCCTGGAAGTTATCAGGGTTTAATACAAGGCTATAATATAGGGTTTCTAAAAAGTCTACATAAGCAATAGACAGCATAAAAAGTCATATTACTATTTATGTGCCATCAAATCACATTAGGGGGGATTTGACCACATAAATAGTAAAATGACTTTTTGGGAATATGGAAATTAAAGAAAAATGTTTCAAATAGAAACCATAATTTACAGAAAAATCACAAATATACAACCATGTTTAGAAACCAGGAAAGTAAGAGGCAAAAAGAGAAAGGAAGACTTCTTAGAATCTTTTCCATATACTGTAAGATTTTACTTTTTTAACACACACACACACAATCAAAGATGCATCCTGTCATGTCATATCATTATTACCTATATTTTTTTGGTATTATATTGTTAGTTACATGGGATTTGACTGATATGTATGTTGTCAGCTGTTTGCCAGTTGTTTGCTCCTGGGATGAGCGGGGTGAATGTAAGCTTCTCAGAGCCATCAAAATAAACAACATCATTTCTCTTTGTTCTTTCTCTGCTGCACAAAAATGTTCTGTGGATAGAAAAAACTTCCCAGTCCCAAAATCTTACCCTGTTTTCTTGAATCAGTTATAAATACATATCAGTATTTATCTGGTTCTCATTGTTTAGCGATGCCAATAAAAACTGTAGAGTAAGCAAGAATAATATTTGTGGCGGCTATGGGATATCCAGAGTGTAATGAGTGCTGTAAAGACAAGCATGAAACTATGGGGCTACTCCAAGTAAGTCTGTTACCCAAAGAACAGTAGTTGAAGTTGATGAAATTTTTGCCATTGATGTCATTGCAAAGTGATATTGACCTTTGGCAGTGCAAATATGGTAGCAGACGAGCAGTGGCATTGCCTCAGGTTCTCTCTGTGGAAGAGCATGGCAGTGTGCAGCAGCAGGCCCAGCCCATGGTGCACAGCACCCATGTAACCCTTCATTCCTCCTCTATGGGAAGAACACAGGGTAGACTCACGTTTGCCTCCAATGACCATAATGCACAAAACAAACATATTCAGAATGCCAGCAATTATTGCCCCAGGTTTTTGGAATGTGTGTGTGAAGAAGGAGTTGTTATACTTCCTGTGACCTGGTTTCTCTGATGAAGATTTTCTCTTCTATGATTCTGCTCTGGTAAGTGGTTAACACATGCCTAGTGTCAAATGTAAGCAGTACTACTGTCAGAAAAGTGAATTTATCTTATGATATGTGAATATCATTTGCCTAACTTTACCATGTGCCTAAATGCTTTGCTGGAGAGATGGTCAATATTCTTGGATTATTTTTAAGAAAAAATGCTTTTATAAAAGCCTTTTGATATAGTAATAAATATTAAATTCCTGGAAGACTAAAGCATTGAGGAGACTTGTCCTAGTTCAGCTGGAGGGACCAGCTAACCCTGTGTGGTGGTGATCAAACCTGTGTATTCCACCCCCTCTATTCATTCCCCAAGGACAATGGGCCATTAGCAGCAGCTGCCCAGGGAGCCATTATCTCCTTCACACCCAGCCTGAGGGGGGCGGAGCTGCTAATGGGCCATCAACAGCTCAACACCCCCTGGCTCCCAGAGTTATCACCCATTGTGTGAGTCCCCGCCCAGGGGGAGGGACTGAGTGCTCCCTGAGGGTACATAAGTGGTGGGTAAGAAGACCTCGGGAGCCTTCTCGTCGGATCCAGAGCAGCAGCAGGACCTCGACAGCAGGAGATCACCGCTCTCGCCCAGACCACAGCCCTCGCCTGCACCAACAGGTTTTTCTTTTCCTTTTGCTCTAGACTTGGGGGAGCCACAGGGGTCTCAGCACAAGGGCAAACAAACCCCCTTGGGTTTGTGCCCCAGGACACTGGGCTATACAGCTGGGGTATTGTGAGTTGAAAGCAATTTCCCTTGTGTGTCAGTGTTGTTATAGTAATATTATTATTAAATTTTAGCTCTGACTTATAATCTCTCTCGTGGTGAGTTCATTTTCCCTTGCTGGTTCATCTTCAAACCAGCACATCTTTTGGCGCCCAACGTGGGGCTCGAGAGAGAAGTCAGAACTACAATTTCATTTTGTGTATTTGGGTACAGAAACTCCCTGACTACCATGTTGCTTGATGTATTCATGTGGATGGTGTATCTGGGCCTGTTCATATTTCGACACATGGGGAACCATGTACCTGTTTTGATGCTCTCTTTAATACCAGGGAGAAGGATCAAAATTGCTTTATTAATATACTATGTTTATGTTGTCATAACATCAGAAGCAATGAATTTCATTGTGAATGTATATTCAGTCTGGTGTGCCTGTCCTGGTTTGGGTTGTTACCTCTGGGGTCTCATTAAAAATAGCACCCAGACTGTGGGGAAAACAGGCGGAGATGGTTACTTCCACCTTTTCACCTCTGCTACAACAATCATTGAAAATATTGAGCTTCCTTTTGATGTTAGGGACAGCATAATCTTGCTGTTAGTGTTGCTTTGTCTCCTCTGTACTGTATACACCATGTTTAGGGTCAGAACTGGGCTCTCTAAGGAGACTTGCTGGAGGCCTGCCCTGGGAGCAGATGATGTTGAGTGGCACGGGAAGTGGGAAGATATGGGCCAGTATTTGGAGACCTTCTCTCCTCAAATGATCTGGAAATTCACCCCGGAACAACTGCAGGACCCTGCCAAAATGCTAAGCTATGTGAAAGGAAGATGCTCTGGTAGTCCCAGAGATGTGCAGCTCACAGCAACCTGCTGGGCCCTGGCCACTGCCTACCGCACACTGCTTGGTGTGGTACAACATCATCAGGAGGAGGAGAAAAGGAGCAAATCCACAGGCACCATGTCCACCCAGACCATGACTGAGCCAGAGAGGAAGAGAGATACATCAACTAGCGCCATGTCCACCCAAACCATGACTGAGCCAGAGAGGAAGAGAGATACATCAACTAGTGCCATGTCCACGCAGACCATGACTGAGCCAGAGAGGAAGAGAGATACATCAACCAGCACCATGTCCACACAAACCATGGAGGAGCCAGAAGGACAACAGAAACCGATAGCAGTTGCCCCTGTCCAGAAAAGAAAATCAAAGACCAAATCAGTTCGTATAGTACATGACGAGGAAGAGTCAGGACCTTCATCTCAAGCAGAAGAAATGGAGCCAGAAATAATCACCCGGTCCCTATCCCTGGGAGAGCTGCGTGAGCTCCGGAGAGAGTTCACACGACAGGCAAATGAGTCCATCTTGACCTGGCTACTTCGAATCTGGGATGCTGCAGCCAATGATACCATTCTAGATGGGAGTGAGGCAAGGCAGCTGGGATCCCTGTCTCGAGATGTTGTCATTGATCAGGGCATTGGAAAGAGACAGGAAACTCTCAGCCTCTGGCGGCGACTGTTGTCAAGTGTGAGGGAGAGATATCTTTGTAAGGAGGACCTCCACGTACAGCAAGGACAGTGGAACACGATGGAACAAGGTATCCGGTGCTTAAGGGAATTAGCCGTACTGGAGATAATCTTTTCAGAGGATGAGAGATTCCCTAAAAGTCCAGATGGTGTCCAGTGCACATCCCAGATGTGGTTAAAATTTGCACGACTTGGGCCAGAAATGTATTCTCGCTACCTTGCAACATTGCAGTGGAGAGAGGGAGAAGACAAGGTGGGTGCACTGGTCAGCAAACTCAGGATTTATGAAGACACTGTCACTGCTCCATTACGAGCCCATGTCTCAGCTGTGGAAACAAAACTGGCTGAACTGGAAGAGAAGATTAAGGAAGGACTCTTCCATATCTCTCCAGAACAAACAAGAGTCTCCGCCATCAGAAGCAGGCGTCTTCCAGCTAAGGAGAAAGGGTACACTCCACGCGGCAATCTGTGGTTTTACCTCCATGAGCATGGAGAAGATATGAGAAAGTGGGATGGGAAACCCACCTCTTCCTTAGCAGCTCGGGTACGTGAATTGCAAAGAGGCACAACTAACACAGGGAATTCTTCAAGGTTGAAGGCTGCTCCGGTCTCTCGTAGGCAAGGCTCCAGACAGTATAGGAATGATGATGTTATGCCCGATCCTCTTGAAGGAACCTCCCGGTCATATTCACAGGGAGAGCGCAGTGAATACCATGACCAGAACTAGGGGGGCCCTGCCTCTAGCCAGGTAGAGGAGAGGGACAATCGGGTTTATTGGACTGTGTGGATTCGGTGGCCTGGCTCATCAGACCCACAGAAATACAAAGCTTTAGTGGACACTGGCGCACAATGTACGTTGATGCCATCAGGATACGTCGGGGCAGAATCCATCTCTATTTCTGGGGTAACAGGGGGATCCCAACAGCTGACTGTACTGGAAGCTGAAGTCAGCTTGACTGGCAAGGAATGGCATAGACACCCCATTGTGACTGGTCCAGAAGCCCCGTGTATCCTTGGCATAGACTACCTGAGGAATGGATATTTCAAAGACCCAAAGGGACTGCGTTGGGCCTTTGGCATAGCTGCTGTGGAGACAGAGGAAATCAGACAGCTGAGCACCTTGCCTGGCCTCTCAGAGGACCCTTCTGCTGTAGGACTGCTGAAAGTTGAAGAACAATTGGTACCGCTGGCCACAGCCACAGTGCACCGTCGGCAATACCGCACTGACCGAGACTCTGTGACCCCCATACACAAGATGATTCGTGAGCTGGAGAGCCAAGGGGTGGTCAGCAAGACTCACTCACCCTTTAATAGCCCCATATGGCCAGTACGAAAGTCCAGTGGAGAGTGGAGGCTGACGGTGGATTACCGTGGTCTCAATGAGGTCACACCCCCCCTGAGTGCCGCTGTGCCGGACATGCTGGAGCTTCAGTATGAGCTGGAGTCCAAGGCAGCCAAGTGGTATGCCACCATCGACATTGCCAATGCCTTTTTCTCCATTCCGTTGGCAGCAGAGTGCAGGCCGCAGTTCGCTTTCACCTGGAAGGGGGTGCAGTACACCTGGAATCGACTGCCCCAGGGGTGGAAACACAGTCCCACCATTTGCCATGGACTGATCCAGACTGCATTGGAAAAGGGTGAGGCTCCAGAACATCTACAGTACATCGATGACATCATTGTATGGGGGAACACAGCAGGGGAGGTTTTTGAGAAAGGAAAGAAGATAATCCAGATTCTCCTAAGAGCTGGTTTTGCCATTAAACGAAGTAAGGTCAAGGGACCTGCTCAGGAAATTCAGTTCCTAGGAGTGAAGTGGCAAGACGGGCGTCGTCAGATTCCAACAGAGGTGATCAACAAAATAGCAGCTATGTCCCCACCGACCAGCAAGAAGGAAACTCAGGCTTTCCTAGGCGCCGTGGGCTTTTGGAGGATGCATATCCCTGAGTACAGTCAGATTGTAAGCCCTCTCTACCTTGTGACACGGAAGAAAAATGATTTCCAGTGGGGCCCTGAACAACAACAAGCCTTTGAGCAGATTAAACAGGAGATTACCCATGCAGTAGCCCTTGGGCCAGTCAGGACAGGACAGGATGTGAAGAATGTGCTCTACACTGCAGCCGGGGAGAATGGCCCATCCTGGAGCCTCTGGCAGAAAGTACCTGGGGAGACTCGAGGACGACCGCTGGGATTCTGGAGTCGGGGATACAAGGGATCTGAGGCCAGCTACACCTCAACTGAGAAAGAGATCCTGGCAGCTTATGAAGGAGTTCGAGCTGCCTCAGAAGTGATTGGCACTGAGGCACAGCTCATCCTGGCACCCCGACTACCAGTGTTGGGCTGGATGTTCAAAGGAAAAGCTCCTTCTACCCATCACGCCACTGATGCCACGTGGAGTAAGTGGATCGCTCTGATCACGCAGCGAACCCGGATAGGGAATCCTAATCGCCCTGGGATTTTGGAAATCATCACCAACTGGCCGGAAGGTGAGAGTTTCGGATTGTCCTCTGAAGAAGAAGAGGAGCAGGTGACACGAGCTGAGGAGGCCCCACCATATAACCAGCTACCAGAAGAGGAGAAGCGATATGCTCTCTTCACAGATGGCTCTTGCCGCATTGTAGGGACAAGCCGGAAATGGAAAGCAGCTGTATGGAGTCCTACACGTCGAGTTGCAGAAGCGACTGAAGGACAAGGTGGATCAAGTCAGGTCGCAGAGCTGAAAGCTGTTCAGCTGGCTTTGGATATCGCTGAACGAGAGAAGTGGCCAAGACTCTACCTTTACACTGACTCGTGGATGGTGGCCAATGCTCTGTGGGGATGGCTGGAGCGTTGGAGAAAGGCCGGCTGGCAGCGCAAAGGGAAACCCATCTGGGCGGCTGAGATGTGGCAGGACATCGCTGCCCGGGTAGAGAAGCTGAGTGTGAAGGTCCGTCACGTAGATGCTCATGTACCCAAGAGCCGGGCTAATGAGGAGCATCGTAACAACGAGCAGGTGGATCGAGCTGCCAAGATTGAAGTCTCTCAGGTAGATCTGGATTGGCAGCATAAAGGTGAATTGTTTCTAGCCCGATGGGCCCATGATGCCTCTGGTCATCAAGGCAGAGATGCAACATACAGATGGGCTCGTGACCGAGGGGTGGATCTAACCATGGACAGTGTCTCACAGGTTATCCATGACTGTGACACATGTGCCGCCATCAAGCAGGCCAAGCGGGTGAAGCCTCTATGGTATGGTGGACGGTGGTCGAAATACAGGTATGGGGAAGCCTGGCAAGTTGACTACATCACACTTCCCCAAACACGCCAAGGCAAGCGCTACGTGCTGACCATGGTAGAGGCAACCACTGGATGGCTGGAGACATACCCCGTATCTCACGCCACTGCCCGGAATACCATCCTGGGCCTTGAGAAACAAGTCCTGTGGAGACACGGCACCCCAGAGAGAATAGAGTCTGACAACGGCACCCACTTCAAGAACAGCCTCATAGACACCTGGGCCAGAGAGCACGGCATTGAGTGGGTGTATCATATCCCCTACCATGCTCCAGCTGCCGGGAAAGTTGAGCGATGTAATGGACTGCTGAAAACAACCTTGAAGGCATTGGGTGGGGGAACTTTCAAACACTGGGAGATGCATTTGGCAAAGGCCACCTGGTTGGTCAACACCCGGGGCTCCATCAATCGAGCTGGCCCTGCCCAATCAGAACTCTTGAATACTGTAGATGGAGATAAAGTCCCTGTGGTCCATATGAGAGGTATGTTAGGAAAGACTGTTTGGGTTAGTCCCACCTCAAACAAAGGCAAACCCATCCGAGGGATTGTCTTTGCTCAAGGACCTGGCTGCACTTGGTGGGTAATGCAAAAAGATGGAGAAACACGTTGTGTACCACAAGGGGACCTAATTTTGAGCGAGAAGAGTTTGTAATGTTTCATTGTATATATGTGTATATATATATGTATAGGTAAAAAGGGGATTAATTTGGGAATGACTAGATGGAGTGGAATAAGGGGTGGATAATGTCCTAGTTCAGCTGGAGGGACCAGCTAACCCTGTGTGGTGGTGATCAAACCTGTGTATTCCACCCCCTCTATTCATTCCCCAAGGACAATGGGCCATTAGCAGCAGCTGCCCAGGGAGCCATTATCTCCTTCACACCCAGCCTGAGGGGGGCGGAGCTGCTAATGGGCCATCAACAGCTCAACACCCCCTGGCTCCCAGAGTTATCACCCATTGTGTGAGTCCCCGCCCAGGGGGAGGGACTGAGTGCTCCCTGAGGGTACATAAGTGGTGGGTAAGAAGACCTCGGGAGCCTTCTCGTCGGATCCAGAGCAGCAGCAGGACCTCGACAGCAGGAGATCACCGCTCTCGCCCAGACCACAGCCCTCGCCTGCACCAACAGGTTTTTCTTTTCCTTTTGCTCTAGACTTGGGGGAGCCACAGGGGTCTCAGCACAAGGGCAAACAAACCCCCTTGGGTTTGTGCCCCAGGACACTGGGCTATACAGCTGGGGTATTGTGAGTTGAAAGCAATTTCCCTTGTGTGTCAGTGTTGTTATAGTAATATTATTATTAAATTTTAGCTCTGACTTATAATCTCTCTCGTGGTGAGTTCATTTTCCCTTGCTGGTTCATCTTCAAACCAGCACAAGACTTTACTTGTCCCTGTTGTGCAGGTATATATCCCTCCAAAGTCAATGGAACCTGTGTGTGCCAAAGGGTAGAAATATAGGATGGCAGAATTTCACAATATTGTGACTTAGGAGCCAAAAACATCAGGGGATATTGGGAATATAAACTTTTAAATGGTTTTGTACTCTGAAGTGCTCTTTCTTCTTTCTTTTTCTTGTTTTATTTTTTGGGGGATTGTTTTCTTTTTGTTGGGGGGTTGTTTTGTTTTTAGTTTTTTGGGGGCTTTTTTGAGGGAAACAACCTGGAACTTTCTATTTTACCTAGGATGTAACAGTTAACATCTACTTGAAGGCAAATTTGTGGTTCAGGCTGCTTCCCTGATAGTAAAATAGAACAGCAGAGGTTGTTTAGAAAAGCTGATGAGAACCTTGTGCATATACAAAAGAGATGGGGAGCAGTCTAGAGGCAGGAGGAGATGTTGCTGGAAATAGGAAGGTGAGCTCTTGAGCATAAAACAGAGATATCCAGGAAGCAGCATGATTGTAAACCAAGGGAAGGTGTATAAACAGTACAGAAAAACAGCACATCAGAATCTACCTCTGGGAAATCTGTTGAATCAGGGAGGCTGTGACTGTTTTGCACCTTGGATTATTTGTGTGTGCTCAAGCAAGAAAACTATATAGCTATTTACTTGCTTGCTGAAAGAAAACAATTAGATGGTGTTCTTACTGATGCTCTTAAATGAGAATATTAGTTTTGTTTTACAAAACATTGCTCTTATTTATTGACTTTATTTTGGAAGCCTGCAAATGTTGGATTTCTCCTTACGTTAGGGGAAGGCTTAGAGTTCTTCATGATTCTTTGTTGCTGCATGAGCTCTATCTAGGAAAGTGCTGAGGAATGAATGAAGGGTGCTTTGCACTCTCCTGCACTGCCTAACATAGTTATAAAACTGTACCTTTCAAGAGCTGGGATAGAGACTGTGAGGCTGAATTGTTCAACTGCTGGTAACAATAGCATAATATTAATCACTTATTAACAGTCTTGGTCATTTGGCTTAATTCCTCATTTTCTACCGACCTTTTGAAAATCCTGTTTTGCTTTTGCTGGTCTCTCTCTTACAAATGGCATCAGCAGCTGTATCTTGGTTTGAAAGGATGTGTGTGTGTAAAGGAAAAGGAAGAGGGATGACAGGCTCTAGCCAACATACTTTTGCAAAACGACTGCTAGCTTACCACATTGCACTCTTCTTTTTTCCTGCTAATTACAGGAAAAGTGATTTATTAGTATTTGTGCAATGGTAACTTCTCAGCTCACCCACAGCCTTTTCTAATCCAGCCAATTATTTTTAGTATTACTTTTAAGCTCTGACTTTAATTAATGGGCTGCAGAAGTTTAAAGCATATGGGGTTGCTTTTCTTAAGACTGAGAACAAGCAGAGTTTAAAAACCCTGCAGATACACTTCTCAATATTGCACTTAAACTCTGCTTCTGAAAATACTACATGTAAGTTGTCAAATTTTCTTCAGCTTGACAAAAAGTGCTGTGACGTGTCACATCAAATAGCAACAATCATGAAATTTTTAGGGATGTGTCAGTTTTGAGACACACACTTTCTTTCTTTGATCCACCATGGTTCAATTGGAAGATAAAATAATCACTTCCATTCCTTACTACTTCTTTATGAAAACATATAATAAAATATATATATTTAAAAATTTTCAAAGTATTTGTTCTGAAGCCCCTTTAAACACAAAACTCTTGTTGCTGCTAAAATCTGCTGCAAAACCAGCATTTGAGTTTCAGTGATGTTTTTTGCCTGCTCCAAAGGAAAGCTTGAAAGGTACCATCATTTATGGGATCCCATGGTCATGGATAGGCAGTCCAGTCTTCCCACATCTGGAGCATGTCCCCAGACCCATGAAGTCAGGAGTGGTGGGAGATACTCGTACTTTGTGATCCAGGTCTGTCTGAATAAAACTTCAGCTGCCTTTTTAAATGACCAGAGAGATAACACTCCATAAAATCCTTTGTTGCACACTGTGCTTTGTTCAACAATAGGTGGAATCAGGAGTGTGCAAACTTTGCTGGGATTTCACAAGGAAGCCACATTAACTACAACATCGCCTCTTCCTACTGGGTGAGCTTTGTTGAATGAAGCAGCAAACAAACCCAGTTTCCCTGGGTTCCCCCCATGCCATCCTCCTGATTCCTCTCGAGGGGTCATTTGTCTTGGGCACCTGTCATGGCCATAGTGGGTGGCAGCACACATCTGTCAGGGGGCTGGAGCACAGCTGCGTGAGAGGAGAGCACACTGACCAGCAGCCCCATCCATGGGGTGATTCATCAGCAGGATGGCTACTGCTGGGAAGAATTCCTCCCCGGCAGGATGAACCTCCAGTGACTCTTCTCAAGACCTGAGTACTCCCCCTCCTATGCAGGCAGGGCCATCGCTCAGCTCAGGATTGAACTCTCCCTCACCTCCTGACCACCTCTTCAACTCTTACACTTGCACCAAGGCGTGGGGCCCAGAGGCCTCCTAACCCACCTCAGCTTCATTTCCAGTCTCACATAGAACACTGGGGGCTGGGCAATGGCTGTCCTCAGCCCTATCTCTGTCTCCCCTCACATACTGCACCAAGCCAAAGAGACTTGCCTGCTGAATCCTGACGGGAATGCTGTCCCATGCTGAAGAGTGCAGACATCTTTTAACAATCTAGTCTTAATCCCCTTATTGCCTGGACCCTCTGGACCTTCCCAGAGGCTCTGTCCTGCAGACCCCATTGACACTGATTTTCTCTGGATGTACAAACCAAAGGAAATCTCTGGAGTCCCTTCGGGGCCTTGGCTGGTGTCAGATGGGGATGTCCCTTCCATTTTGAAGGAGTGAGTGGTGGCTTTTGCTTGATGGCTCTGAAAGCCATTGTCAGGCTGGGGAATTGTGCTGACATCCCAGGGATGTATGACAAAGGGTGCAGAGGGTGCCAGTTCCTGTTTCTAAATCATCTGGTCTGACTATATTGTGCTGGGGGAAGCAATAAGGAAACAGAAGCACAAGGATAGCAGCTGAACCTTTGTGCTTTTCTGTACCTTTTTTATTTTTTTACATTTTTTTTTCTCCCGAGGAAGCTTTCAATGTGCTCACCTGCTGGGTCCTCAGGGAATAACATGCTCCGGCAATTTATTACACTGTCTCAAGGCAGAGCCTACCACTTCTATATCAGGGAATTACTTAAGGAGTTGCTCAGGTCCAGGTGGCTGTTTCAGAACATATCAAGAACTTACATCACCTGCTTTCTCTTGTAGTTAAATTTAGGTTCCTTCTCTTTGGCTCATTTCTCCTTTTATCAGAGCATAATTTAACCACTGGTCACTGGAGACAAAGAGAAGGCTAAATAAGCCTCAGAGTATACCAGAACTCCACTGTTTTCTTCCAAAAATCAGTGTCCTTTCTCAGTGACTCTTGTAGCTTCTGCCCTCCATGTTGGATGAGGGAAGTAGCAGACAGGAGAAAAGAAGGAAAAAATAGCATGACAAGAGATATCAGGAAGATCAAGGGAAAGGTGGAGTAAAGGTATTTGCTCACATCAGAGAAGGCAAAACTTAACATTTCTTTACATTTAAATTCCCTGGCTAAGTTCACTACCACATTCATATACAGGTACAGGAACTAAAGAGAGAGTGGCATGAGTGACAGCATCCTGTGTCCCAGACTAGCAAGATGAGTGCTTGGGTGCTACGACACTGTCATTGTAGGCCAGGGGAGCTGATTAGGGTCCAGAAAGGAAGATGTGCAGGGACAGAGTTTTTCTTAGGATGGCAGAATGTTCAATTCCAGAGTCTGAATCCAGAAACTCTATGAAAAAGCAGCTTGAGCATGCTTCATGTTTGTATTGTAATGAAATGCATGTTTGAGGGCCTTGGACATTTTTGTAAAAGCACAATGGTGAATATAAATGTACATTTAAGTACATTTGGACTCTAACTACTGGAGACTGCCTGTATGGGGACAGGTGGCAGAGATACCTCTTTCTATTCTGTGTCATTCTCCATAGAAATCAGCTAGCAATTATAGTGAAGCCTTTTAAGGCAAACCAACACCAGTGACTACTGCAGCGCAAAGTTTGCCCTGTAAACTGCAGTCATTTTGAAGCTGATTGACAAGCAGCTTAGACATCTGGACATCAGGAGCAGGGTAGACAGCTGGAGCTGCCAACCTTTTCAGCTTGTCCCCAGGTAACACTGTCCCAGCTCATCAGTCAGCATCCTTACATTTCTTAGGCCTTCAGATTTTAAAGAGGCCATACTGACCCATAAAACTAGTAAGATGAATGGTTGTGATTTTTGATTCTTTTCTGAATAATAATAACTCAATGGTTTGAAATGTTTGGAGTTTTCTTTGCTCACACCTTCCAGTGTGTAGAATGGGATGTTTCATAGCATTTTTTCTTTTTCCTTTCATTCTGGTGAAATAAAAAACAATGAGTGTTGCAATTTTTGCCTGGAAGTAATTTAATTATGCTTTTTTATTTTTTTAATAAAGGAACCTGTAATCATTGTTTAAACTTGACAGCTATGGCTGTGTGATGCTGTATGCCAGTAGTCTTTCAACTCAGAAAATCTATGGTCACATTTAGTTATGAGATGTTCATAACACTGTACTAGATGTGCTTCTCCTTAAGAATCTTTGTGTCCAGTACAAAATGCATTACACATTTTGTGCAAACTGCAGTGTCTTCTCAACAGAAGAGAGAGGAAATATTACAAGTGTACCTGGACAGATTGAGAAGTAATGAAAGTCTTACCAAGAATTCAATGTGTCAAAGACTTCATAACCTATTTCTGAAATTTATCCAAGCTAGCAGCATAGGCTGTGTGATATACCCAAAAACTCAAAGTAAAGACTGCGTCATGACAGTCCCTTCCTGGTGCAAAACACCAGTCACACCCCTCCATGCCTGGGTAAAGTAGTTTCATCATTAGGCAGAGTTTTTGCTCCTGAGCAGAAGTAATTCCTTTCAGTGATCACCTGCTTCATTATAGATGATTAAAAAAGAAGGATCATGAACAGAGAATAGACTGCAAGGTTGCCTCTATAACTGAGAGATAAACTACAACTTTCTTTCTCAGACATAAGGTAAAAGTGGTGGCTACATACCATGTCCATCATCCTAGCCCTAATCACTCTCTGATCAGCAATTTCTGCTTAGTTGCCTGTGTGCAATAGTCTTTCCTTCTGTGTCTCCTGAGCCAACCTGATGCAAGCATAACCTAGAGCATCTCTAGTCTTGCTTACATTTATAGACATCCATGTATTGATTTGACTCGAGATGTACCAGAGCTCATTCTCATCAATCTGTTTTGAAAGCTGTCTTCCATTTCATTTATTTAGTCATGAGATTCAATAAATGGTTATTGGTGATCCTGACCAACGTCAGTTAGATTAGTCTCATTTTCATGGTGGACATTTGCAAAGACACCTTCATGTATCATGACCACAGCATTTCATCAGTGTGATACTGAGATGTGAGATGTCTGCAGTAAAGTGGGCACCAATTCCAGAAATGTCTGGGGTGACATGGGACTGATCATGAGGTGCTGCCTCAGAAATATATTAATAATATACCATAAGCGTTGGTCATTTGTCAATCCAGTGTCCTGAAAAATACTGTACCTAAACTACCTTACATTAATCCTTTGGAGATAGAGCTTGAAAAAATGATGTATAATTCTGTTGACCAACACTGCTTAAATTCCTTTCCATTTCTGGGCCCTCTTGGAGAAGTTAGATTAAAAGAGCCAAAATATTTTGTTTTGTAATGATTATCATGGAGTAACGAATTGAAAGATAGTGCACAAGTTATGGTGTATCGATCACATCAGTGAAATAACATTTGACAGATTTAATAAAACTTACCTTCCTTGCTCCTCTTTTTCCTGGAAATATCTCTCTGTTTCCATACGTAACTCTGCAGCTCCTTTATGATCTTCTGTAACCAATGCTTCCTTATTATCAGGTAAAGAGCAAACCAAGTGATACTGCCTTTTTCCTTCTTCAGCTACTATCAAAACAGTGCAACAACCCCAGTCACAAACTCAAGAGTCTTTTGACAGCAGCAATTAAGCAACTTAATTAATGAGTGAATAAAAATGATAATATTTACTGAATGGGAGCATCCTGTTTTGCATTTTTATTCAAACTGTGCACCTGAAGAATACCACTGAGTATACTACCTCCTCCCCTTCTGCTTGCAAGCTGTCTTCATTTTTTTCCTCACACTATTTTGACTTTGCAAACACTCAGAAACTATTGCATGCCTAAACACAGGCATGATGGTGAGGCTTCAAAAGACTCCTTCAGGCAGATGAGTGGAAAATGCTGCTGTCTTTTCTGTGGTTCTGCTGACCCTTAAAACTTGGCTTATATTTAAGGGACAATTTCCGTGGTGTATTTGTAAGCTTGAACTTATATCAAAGAAGGTGATTAATTACTGATAAATGGCTAATAAAACTAATGCATTTTGTAATTAACAAACCTCTGAATGACAGTTCTCTCCACCTGCCTTCTAGACATGTTTCACATGCATGTATACAGACTTCTGCTCCCCCATATTCTTTATTTGACTGTTAATCTAAGCAACCTTCATATACTACATGCATACATATAAATATATAATTTGGTCTACATTGGTTTTCTCAATGAAATATATAACCCATCTCAAGTGCAAGTAAAGCCCCATACATAATTATTTTGGAATGACAGACAGTGAATTCCTTAGCTATTATTTTTGACGACCCTGTCATGGATGCCAAGCATATATTGTGGTAAGAGCCTGAGAAACTTGGGAAAACCCACCTGGGGAGCAAACTCCTTTTTTCTTTATGGAAAGGTTCCCCAAGTGACAGGCCTGCAATTCTGGGTGAGCTTAATTAAAGTCAATAGAGAAAACTAAAGCGTTCAAAATTGCTGCCTTTGGGGCTTCCCCACTCTTCTTTTTCTTCATTTGCTGACACTTTTAAGGGGAAGGTGCATTTTAAATTCCTTATTTGGGGCTTGGGGCTCAGTACATCACATTCCCCTTCTATTCTGTATCCCACATTAAATCTCTCTGACACTTCAAAGTGTTGTTTCCCATGATTTATGGCTAACTAATGCAGGTGCACTGGGCCTCCTGTGAAGTGCTGAATGTCCTCTTTGACATCAGTATTAATGAATGAAGTTTTGGCATACAAAGCCAGGTAAGGCATGTTACCTAAAAGTACAGAAAGGTAAACTGAGGCACTCAACAAGACAGCAACAAAGCCAAAAGGAATTTAACCTTACTGGCTCCCAGAGTTCTGCAGTATTTACTAAGCCTCTTGTAGTGTGAGGCCTGCTAAGATTATCTCCTTGAGTTTTTTCCAAAATCTGCCTAACCAGACTTTGTGTCTCCAGTCCTACCTCATTCTTTTTCTTCTGCCACAGTTGCCCATCACAGGCCAGAGACACGCAGAAGATGCAGAGATGGGGGTTCATCGATTGAAAAAATGTGCCTTTGTGTAATAGGACCTTGACCATCTGCTGCACCTGTCATTTCAATCCCTTGTCTGTTTTCAATCATATATTGTCAAATGTTACAGTCATGAGCAGGCCTGAAGCTTGGGTTAGTTCTTTAGCTTGCAATCCTTACTTTTGAAATGAATGACAAAATGCATAGTGACTTCAGCACAAGAAGGGCTCATCAAACAGCAACTACAATCATCTTAGTTTGGACCTCACTGGCAGAACTCGATGAAAGTTTTGTCAGTAACTGTAGTGAGACTTGGATTGGGGCATTTGTGACAAACTGCCTTTGAGATTTGCTTTTGGAATAAAATTCTTCTTTACCAGCCACTCATAATGAGGTGGCCACACCATTTAAGAATGAAGGCATTTTTATTAGTGCCTAATGATAGATATCCTAAATGAGGTTTGTGGATTAGGAAAACACTTTAAACATTCAAGCAATCAAAATCCCTGATCATAAAAAGGGGTGTTAGAAATTTCCCAGTTCCAGTTGTTAGTCCTATAGCACTTATATTATTCACTACATGTTAATCTAGGCTATTTTATTGTAGAGGTAGGATGTAGTAATTATTTATTGTGCCCTCCACAGCACTCAGAAATGTGAGAGATATACTATGTCAAGATCAGGGGTAAGTCAAAGTCTAGTAAGTATACTTCTCTGCATTTAAAAACAGAGCTGCTTGTCTTGCTCAAGAGGCTGAGGTGAGATCCACTCAGATTCATAGCAATAAGAATTCTGTGCAAAATGCTATCTGGAATCACAATTCTGAAATAACCCCTTTCCATTCTGTTATGGCCTTGTGGGATATCTAAATCCAGTAGATCCAGTTGTGATCTGTTTGTATTTTAAAGTGTGGTAGACCAAGTATCTTTTCCTTTCCTTATTCCTCCTTACCATGCTCCCTTGGCATACAGTTCACTTCTTTACTTCCCTGCTGGAGGAAGGTTATCAATGATGAAAAGGTTAAGTGTGCTGCTTTATGAGTTGGGATGTTGTGAAATTTACACTCATTAGCTTCTCTGGGTGGCCATCAGGAATTTAATTAATATCCTTGACATGGGTAACTGATATTGTGGCTTCCAGATGCCCATTGCAGAGAGAGACAGAGATTGCACTTGTGAAGAGTGACAGCTTTCAGGAGTACACAGAGGCTTTGTACTCTGTCTTGCAAGAAGAAAGACAGCTCTGGTTGCCACCTTCTTCCTGTGGGAAAAAAGAGAAAAAAAAACTGGCAGCCTTTTTGCAGGTAGCCTCACTCATGACAGTAACATCACGTCTGTTTCTGCCCTTGTCAACACATCTCACTGTCCACAATCACTCATCATCTCCAGACAGACAGGACTGGAGGAGATCATCAATTGCCAATGCAATTCAGCAGATACACTTCATAAATTTTAATTACATTCCCACTGAAAATGAATGGTCAGAAAATATAAAACATCTGCCATCCAGATCATTTACATTTTTCATGCAATAAATCATTGGCAACATCCAAAACAATGGATTAAATCATGTGGAGTGTGATAGGTCAAGAAAGAAGAAATGGCACCCATTGTGTGATTACTGTTTGGACCAAAGCCATTACATGGTGTACAGTATCAAGGAAAATAAAACCATTAAAAAATAGTAACCGTTTGGACTTGTCCTCATAAATAAAAGATCCCTGGTCTCAGATAGACCCTGCTAATAGATCTATTACTGCGCCTATGGAAAAATGAGGGACTGTTTAAGTAAAAGAATATTTAGTTAATTATGATGGAGGGAAATGAGGTTTTATCAATTGAGTGTCTGGGCTATTTAGCTTGTAAATAGAAGAAAGAAGTGATGTCAGTGGAAAATAATCTGTTAATCAGGTTTAACTAACAAGTGTGTGTGGCTCGGCTTCGCGAACGAAGATTTGGGAAGGGCTTTCCCCATGTGGGTGTGCCCTTCCAGCCTGCGCAGTGGATTTTAGGTGAGGCACAGCGTGCGCAGAACTGGCCCCACCTTTTAAGTCCTGAGGTTCATCTGCCACGGCCGAGCGAGCTTGGATCTTCACTGTTAAAATAATTCCATCAACCTTTTCTTCGATAGAGTGGTGTGAAATTCTACTGTGAGATTAACAAACAGTGTGTGCAATTGTGTATTTTACCTGGAAAAGCATCAGAATATAGGCTTAGCAAGCCAGGTATGGCATTCAGAGAGGATCTAGTACATCTGTTTGGCTGTCTTTGGTAAGGGAGCCAGCCTGATGGTGCAGTGATGCTTGATGAGCCCTGCCCAAGGAGGTGAGAGAGCTGTGCTCAGCTTCTGTTCTCTTTCAGCTACTGAACTGCTGGAGAAACATTCAAGACAGCAGGATCATGTTTCCCTCCACAGAGGGTTCAAGGCAATGCAGCTGGAACCACAAATGAGAAACACTTTCTGGTCTAGGTACCACAGATTTCCTCAGAACTGATGAGATTTAGGTGCCTCAGACTCTTGGATGTCTTTAGCTCTGAACCATATGTGCTTTGTATAATTCAATATCATATGTAATTTTTTATCCTGAGCAATGATATGTCACTTTGTGTCATATTTTTATGACTTTGTGTCACCTTGTGTTGCATTTTCATCCAAATGATGCTTTCTTCAGCAATCCTCATCACTGTGTGTGCTGTTACCTAACCTGGAATATTGTCTTCTCTTCCTTGAGCCATTCTTATTTTATAAAAACTGAAAGTAATTTTGGCTGGATCCAACTCAAGCCTTGTTTTTTTCTCTTTTAAATAGTACCAATGAAAGGCATGAACAAGCATGGAAACAGAAAACTACGAACACCCACAGTCACAAGTTGGTGGATGCAGCACATCTTCATTCCTATAGCAGATGAGAGATTGGTGTGTTTGTTAACCTCAGTATCTTTCCTGTTGAATGAAATGGGTGAAAATCAGGTATACATGGAGCAAATGTTTATTTTGACTGGAAGCCCTGTCACTTTGTATATTTATATGAAATAGAGAGATATATGCTTAGCCTGAGGAGATAACTGCACTCTTCAAAAAAGGCCATTGATGAATGGCTGTAAAAGCTATACTTTTATCTATTTTATGTTCTTCTAATGCTGCTAAATTATTGTATATTAGGTTAAAAAATAGTTCATTCTGATGTTACAACATGAGCACGTCTTGCAATGGTATGTGCAATATAAGCCTCTTTCATTTGACGATTTACTGCTGTTAAAAGGAAATAAAAATCCTCATAACATATGAGATAACAATGTAGCTGAGAGATTTTTTAAGTTGTTCAGCTTGAATTCCTTGAACTAGGAATAATGTTTTTGACTCGATGTATCTGCATATTTTTAATTCAGTTACACAAATATCAGAGGGAAAGAGGTAGCAATTTTTTCCCTCATAGAGATGTTTTACTTCATACTAAACTCCTTTACAACAACAGTAATTATTGAAAAATATCACAGAAGTGCTACAGCACATGTTGTTATTATTAGTTACTATTTATACAGTGACACATATTGCTCTACAGACAAATAAAAACAATGTGGCTTTTCCTCTCTTACAATGATTGTTTATGGGCTTTTTATTACAAATTTGGACAGCTGGTTTAGATATAACAAGCAATTCTCCCCAAATCTATTCCTTTTGCCCTAAGTCCCACCTGAAGCGGAAGAGTTCTCTAAATTCACAAAGTGTTTGTGCCATTCAATGTCTGCTCTTCCTACCTTGTGCCCCATCCCCACGCTTGTCCCATCTCCTAGCCTCTCCTGATTTTTTTGCCTTACTGTCATTTGCACCTCTGCTCAATCCAAGTCTGGAAGCAAACACACCAAGCCATAGTGCAAAGTTTCTGCTGTCTCTCCCCAGCCTGAAAATAAAAGGTATCAGTAGGACAGTTTTCCTACTACTTCCAGTCCTTGGCCTCAACAGTGATCATCTGCATATGGGAGGATATAGGATAGTCCATTGGACAACTGCTTCCTTATAGCTTTACCCTACACTAAAGCATAGTCCCCACATTATCCACTGTCCATTGCTTCCTCCTAGACTTTCACAGGAGTGCCTAGGGAAGCCAAATTATGCTCCCAATGCACTGGCTGGGCCAGCATGTAGAAGAGGATATATGCTATGTATTCTTAAAGGAAATAACAACTATACTTATGCTGTTCAGGGAGTGCTATGGTCTGCTAAGTGTAATTCTATTAAGCCTTCCTTACACCACAGATTTACAGATTTCAGAGGGCCAGTTGAAGGCATACATTCGCAAGAACTCATTCAACAAAACACAAACAAGAAGTTTAGGAAGTTTGTCCAATCCTTTACATGCCTTCAGCATTCCTTTTGCAGTGTACCTTCACCATTACACAATTCCTGCAAAAATTACAGAGTTTGAGGAGAACAAAAAGGCATGTAGGCACCCAACATGCTACTCGGGCAGAACTCCATTGCCTAAATTGAAGTCATCCATCTAACTTCTTATGCACCTGAAGAGTAGCTCAGGTAGTGTAGCTAGAAGTTTCTAATACAGCTTTAGCCTTGGTGACTTATTTTGGATCAAGTGCATGCTGTTGATGTGTGCCTCCAGACCATGCCCACCAGCTGAGCTTTGATATGCATCCAGGAGCAAGGTCAGAATGCACCAGGTGGGTTCCTCTTAGGTAAAATCCATCTGGAAAAAGCACTCCAGGAGCTTCCTGAGCATGCCTAAGGCACAAATGGGTGTTTCAGCCGATGGGCCCAGGCTGCAGCTAATCCAGGAAGAGTGCCCTGAAGAATGGATGCTGTGGACATGTAGTGCTTACTCCCAGCTCTTTCGCTGAACACATCTGCTCCTATTGGTCTGCATGACTAGTGCAGGCACAGCCACTGTAGCTGTGCAGCTTGTCTCAGGACTGACTGCATGTGTACATACGTATGTGGGTCCATGCCACCTAAATGCGTGTGCGTGTGTGTGCATGCACATGTGTGCACACATGTAATTTATCATTTTTTTGTGTGTAATTCACCAAAAATAATGTATGAGCTCCCTCTGCTGCTTTATACAAAGAAATTAATCAAGAAAATTGCTTGCAAAGCTGAGAGCATTTTATTCATATCTTGCTGATAATGCTGCAAGCACCAGTAGTACTAAAATGCATATTATTCACTGTCCAAACATTAAATAATTAAATTGAACAAAAAAGAACTGTATTGGCTTCCTTGTCTCATAAAATATTTCAAATCTATCTGGTTTTATTGAATGAAACATGACAACATTTTGGGCAAGAGAGTACTTTCTGACTTCCAAGAAGTTATAATTAAAAACAGTGAAAGCTTTTTTGAGAGGTAAGATACATTAAATATAGCTAGGCCTTTTTCTCTTCTCAAAGAGAATAAATAATTTTTAAATGTTGAACAGTGATATACTATTGTGTTAGTAGTTTTTGGATGCCTTTTGCATTTAGTTAAACAAGCTATATAAACAACATGATAGAAGCTATTTCTTGAAGTTTATCTGAACTTTTAAGACCCATAGAAATAAGTATTTGATTACTTTAGTGAAGAAAATAGAACCATGCTGAAGAATGTTGTTCTAAAGGCTTAAAAAACCTCTAAAATACATTTTTATCTTTTCTTTCTTTTCTCCGCTCCCTAATTCTTCTGCTTTAAAAGTGCTGTAAGAGCAGTATCTGAAATATATTATTATTTTATGTATTTGAAAGGTAATTTTGATATAGACTTGCAAACAGATTATTTCCTGAAGGGGCAAAATCAAAAGTCCTATGAATATTTTCAGGGAAAAACTTAGATCTGGATGAAAATTTTGAGTCAATTTTTCACCCTGAAAAGTGCAGATATAGTTAAGCAGGAAAAATGGTTGTGTTTCTGTCAATTTCTGTATCAGTTCACAGGATCAGTTTGAATGACTTTTAAAAGATTTTTTTTGACATTTAGAATTGCAGAATAATGGACTGAAGGTACTCTTGCTGTCATGTGATCTCTACCCACATTAAAGTGTCTCAATATTCCTTAAGTTGATGATTTTTTCTGAAAATGTACTTTTGAAAAAAAAAAAAGCAGAAAAAACTCACAAAGTAGATGAACATTTTGAGGTATACTAGACAACGAATGTAACATAAAGCAGTGCTTGACTTTGCCTTTCACCTTACTGAGGATTCAACAATATTTTACCAAAAAAACCCCAAAACAAATGTATTATCAGAACTGTCCATGAACAGTCATATGTATGTACAGAGATACTTAAAAGTCTTGACCTGAACTGAAAATGAGAGACAGTGAGAACCAATTAGAAGAAGCCTTTCACTGGGATTGCACCAGCCAGGTAGGCTAAGGCAAACACTCAGTGGAGTTTGCTGCGTATTAGGGAATCACAAATTCATTAAGGTTGGAAAAGACCTTCAAGATTGTCAAGTCCAGGCTTTGACTGATCACCACCTTGTCAACTAGACCACGGCACCAAATACCTTATCCAGGCATTTTTTGAACACTTCCAGAGATGCTGACTACACCACTCCCAATAGCAGTCTGTTCCAATGCTTAAAAACCTTTTCTGTGAAGAAATTCTTCCTGATGGCCAGCCAGAATCTCCCTTGGCACAGCTTGAGACTATGTCCTCTTGTCCTATTACTAGTTGCCTGGGACAAGAGGCTGACCCCCACCTTCCTACACCCGTCTTTCAGGAAGTTGTAGAGAGTGATAAGGTCTTCCCTGAGCCTCCTTTCCTCCAGGTTAAACAGCCCCAGCTCCCTCAGTTGCTCTTCAATATGGCTTAATCTCTAGGCCTTTCACCAGAAGGGCAACAAAGCTAGTGGAGGGTCTAGAGAGTAAGTCATGTCAGGAGCAGCTCAGGGATCAGGAATTTTCAAGAACTGCAAAAGAGGATAAACACCGGTAGTTTCAACTTTTCAGAAAAATTTCATTATTATGACTACTTCTGCATTTGGATTTACAGACTGAGCATTTCCTTGTCTTTTGAATAGTTTTGTATTTAGGATTCTTTAGGATTTATTCAATACCTTTGCTTAACAATTATTTGCTGCATGGTCCCCATATAAGTTAAGTGTGACTATTACCCTCTCCTTAACTTTCCTCCATATAATTCAACTGTTGCACCAAAGACCTGTAACTGAAAGGTAATTCATTGCAGCCACTTCTAGTTTTGGCCTATTATCTCATAGGTCATAACTTTTTAAACATCTGTAACTTGTTTCTCTATGTGTACACAAAAACATTAACATACACAGACAGTTGATAGCAAACTAGACTAATCATGTAGATATCTGTATTTTCTTCACCTGTAATGACTTAGGGAGGATAAGATGCATTTTAGATCCTCCTTTTCTTGTCCAGCCTTGCTTCAGTGAAGCTCCTAGAAAACAGTATTTCTATCGGATTACGCGTTGAGCTGGGGTTTTGACCTTTGCTAAGTAACAAGTATAGGAGTCCTTAATTGCTATGTGTATTAAAAGACCATATTGCACAGTAACTATTGGGTAGCTGCATTGAAAATGGGTGCACTTCTCACAAAAACTTAGCTTTAATAAGTTATCCCTATTTGTCCACATTTTCCAGCCCTTTGTATCATGGGAATCACTCTGTAAATACTTCTGATAACGTTAGTGTTATGGGTTCACCTAGGTGGGCCTAGATTTGGGCCCTGAAGTGTGGACTAGGCCGAAGCTGTCAGCTGACTTGAGCTGGGCTGAGCCAACAGCTGACCTCTTCTAGCCAGTAATTTTGTATTCCATACCACATTATGACATCATCTCCAGGGAAGGAGGAACCAGTGTGGGAGTGGTTAAGTCAGTCGCTTCTCAGCCCTCCTCTGGAGAGGACGCACGATGCTGTCCCAGGGGGGATGGAGAGGACCAGGCCCACCACTGGCTCACAGGGTACCTCAGGAAAGTAAAATGTGTTGTTCTGGGTCTCTCCTTTCTGCTTGGGTTTGTCTCCCTGGGGAATAAGCTTCTTCTTAAGTAATGTGTAGTTAGGACAGTAGAATTTGTGTGTTTGTTAAGAAGTTGACGTGGGGAACTTGTTGTTGTAGACTTGTGTGAGTGTATATTTGTACTCTCTTCTAATTGTCTCTTTCTTTCTGTGAAAAATATAAGTAGATTTAGTATAAATGCAGTTTGAAGTGTTTTTTTTTCTTTCCCCTCTCTTTTCCTCCCTTTCCCTGGTGTTAGGAGGGAGGCTTTTCTCTCTGTGCTTGGGGGGGTTGGCAGTTGCTTATCTCAAACCAAGACAAATCTCTATTCTGGTTCCATTACTGCATCAGATTTGGGTCTAATAAATACACTATTCACTGATGGACCTATAATTGTCCAATCTGCAGGCTTTGCACATATAGGAGTTGTTGAATCAGGTATTCTAACACAGGACCTGTTGTCTCTTCTGGCAACTCCACCACCCCAGTAGTTTGTGTTTTTCAGTTTTAAATTGGTAACATTAAATGTCTTTAATAGCTTATTACAAGAATCCTTTACAAGACAAAGAAGGCATGAATACAAATAGCGTACTTGACAAATCACAGACTGTAATGGTTGGCATATCCCATTGGCAATCCAGTAATGTGCTCAGATCACAGATATTAGAGTTGGAAAATACACATTAGGTGAAATCCTGGGTTGACTGAAGAAAATGGCAGAATTTCTGTTGAGTTCAATGGAGCCAGTTGCATTAATAGTGTTGCATTATATCACCTTCCAGTATTGATCATAGCAATCCAGTCTGTGTGCAGTTCTACAGGGAGCTCCTGGAATCCAAGCAGTGAGACTTGATGGGAAAGTATGTAGCTATCAGCTTTATTGATTGTTGTATTCATTTAGCATTGGACAAATTCCCAAGACCCTACCTCTGGATGTATTCAAAATTTACTAAGTTTCGTCTTGTTTTATAATCCTGGTCAGGAAGCCAAGAGGATGTTCCTATAACATTACACAGGACAGCATGAAGTGACACAAAACTCTCACAAGAACCAGAATGACTTCTGCTGAGCTTTCCAGATGTTTCCCACAAGCATAGTGGGCTTATTTAATGTTGTATGTTGGAGCCATGGGCTTCTTCTTAAACCTTGAGTCTCAATATTTTCCATTGTCATCAGAAATATAAGAGGCAGCTGAGAATGCCTTCTAAAACAAGGTCCCCTCAGATGGCAAAGAAGCAAGAGGCTACCAAGGAAATGAAGCAGTTTGACCTTGTGGAGACAGATTAAAAAAGCAGTGAAGGGAACTCCAGTAGTCTATAGCAGAAAGCATAATGTAGAACACTCTAAACTTCATTTGCCCTCAGGTTGTCCCAAATACTCCTCGAGTCCATTGCAAAAGTTGAGGTTCAAGATTAATGAAATGGAAATGTTATTTGGAGGCACTTTTCTACTTGTGGTCATAATGAATGTAAACTAAGAATTGAATACCTGGAGTGGCTGCAAAAAGTTTCACAATCATTTCAAGGCTCAAGCTTCTGTCCTGCTGAATAGAAATTAGAGGCCAGTCTCCAGATATGAACCCTTGAGAAGAAAAGCTACTAACAGCTGCAAGACTTTACCTGGCATGTAACTGGTGCACTAATATATTCTGCTGATAAAATCCCACGGTCATGTATCATTTCAAATCCTTCCATTGACTTTCAGGCAATAACTGAAAAGCAAAAATGCAAGGTGATCTTTGCCTCAATAAAAACCTTTCAGAGTCAAGTGTAAATGAATGCTGTAAATTGCACATTTTTTCCCCATGTGTCCAACAGATCTGAACCCTGAGGATCAATCAGTTGCACACAGGAGTCACGACCTTGCTCTCATTGCTCTAAGGAACTGTTGTCTCATTGCAAGCTATGATCCTTGGCATGAACCTGGTAATATTACTACTTGTGGGTCTATCAACAACAAGCCCTCTGTGGTCCCAATGTGCTTAAGAAAACTTAATTCCTCTTGTTCCAAAGGTAGGGATCTCTTTTGTGCCAATTACCCTTTGACACTGCTATTCAAGCTTACTTTTCCAAACACTGGTCCCATAAACACTGCTCCCTTCACAGGGAGATAGGCTAGCATTGGCAAGGAAAGCTAGTGCAAAAATGTTTTCTTTTGTTGTTCTGATTTTGGGATGGTTACTAAATGTATGCTGCTCAATTTTAGAAAGCTTTGTGTAATGGCTGAATAGCTGACTTCCTTATGACTTAATTTTCATTTTTCTTGTAAGCTTAGCAGAGAGTTTGTAAAAGCTTTATAGTCCTCATGGTAGTGTTAGATCTTGGTGTGAATCTATGGGTGAAATCAGATTCTTACAAACCACTATCAAATATACCTTAGCATTGCCTGGCTGGGTGGTCAGTCACAGTCTCAAAGAGACCTTTCTGGTTATCTGGTTTTAGAAATACATATTTCAGTTATTTCCACATATTTGCAGGAACAGAAATCACTTCCTGAAACAAGGAGCTGAGTCCTGATCAAGGCAGTTCAGGTGCTGCAGCAGCAGCAGCAGCAGCAGCAGCAGCATTACTGCCCACAGTTAATCTGCTTGCTGAGTCTGTAGTAGGAGCATGAGGGTGGATGTACGTACATCTTTTAGAACTATTTACATGTGAACAATCCTACAGGGGCTTGGAAATGAAAACTTGATACAGAACACAGCAGAGCACAAGGGAATGCTTGGCCTTCCCTGCTAACTTCCACTGATAGCTTTTGTCTACCACTCTACTTGTTTAGTGAACAAATAAATAAATTAGTCATTGCTTTCATGTTAAGGTCCTGATGCCTTTTCCATTTAAGTGTGAGGTTGACCCACCAGTGGGCAGCTGGGCAGGATGGTTTAGGCTGTCCATTTGCCAAGTGGGCAGGTTGATGGTGCTGGGATGCAGTTGCACTGTAAGAGACCTGAAGGAGAGGAAGCACAACTGATGGCAATGGATGGTTTGACAGCCTGGAGGCCTCTCACGTGCACATCCAAAGCACATATGCCACTTTGGGGTCTTGAGAAGGGCAGAACCGGCTTAAAAAGGATGAAGACTGACATTGTAAGGAGTGTTGTTGAGGGAGACTGGGCTCTCTTCCTGGTCACTGATCTGCCATGGGGCTTTCAGAAATGTGCTACCTTGTACTTTGCCATGATTTCTTCACTTTGCTGTAACTCACGGAGCTTGCTGCTTGCTCCTCAGGGCAAGGCTTCTGCTGCCTGCCCAGTTTCTCAGCAGGACTCCTTAGGTTGCACTCAGCCCAGCTCCTGCCACATCACCCTGGCTACCCCTCACCCCGCAGGGGAGTAGGAGAGCTCCTGTTCATCTGTGAGGGGAGCCCACAGACAGGTCTCAGCTACCACAGCATGTGAAGCAAGCTCGGTGTTTGTCTCACTTTGGGAGCAGCCAATGTGCAACCAACTGCTCACCTCACTTCTTCAGCAGCTAAAATGGTAATAGGGTACATTCTTGGACAGATGACAGCAAATGGAGGAGTGAGCTGCAGTAGTTAACAGCATGCAGGATCTGTTTCTCTAGTGTCTGACATTCCCTTGCCCAAAGATTACAAAGATAGCCTGTCACACAGTTCATCTGGCCTGAAGATTTCTGATTTTGGAAAAAAAAAAAAAATGCTCTTTGTTTTTCTGTTCTTCTGGTCATTCTGTGAAAATTTATGTTTCCTTGCTCTTGTTTAACAGAAAGCAGGTTGGGAACTGGTGGGCTGCCAAAGCACTCACCATGCACCGCAAGGTAGGGGCTGCCTGCATGACTATGGGCTGGACAGGCTGTGAAAGGGAGCGGGGAAGAATGAATGGAAGTGGGTTGTATCATCAGATTCCCTTTTTGGGGTTATGCTGGATGGTCTTTATTAGTGTGATATTATCTGCTTCCTTCATCCCAGGATGTTTCAGTTATGTCCGTTGGGGGTGCTCAAAACAGTAACAGTAAATTTGTTTCCCTTAACAAGTGGCGCTGGTGAAACCATGCTCCTGTTACTGGCTGATTTAGTGAAGAAGCTGCTGTCCTGGTCTTAGTTTACTGCCAAGTCCTGCTGTGGGCACACAACAAAAAGGGAAGGTTTTTATACATACAGTCACTGCATTGTAGATGGCATTATTTTTTTCTCAGACAACGCTTTGCCCAAGCTGAAACAAAGAATGGGGCTACCCTGAATCCTGAGGAAAAGAGCTTTGGAAAGTTATGTGTGAAAGAAAAACACATACAGCTTATCCACTGAATTTGTATGGACTGGGTTTTTCCTGACATGCTAATTAATGGCACTGAAGTTTTAGTGGCCTTTGATCTTTGACACCGATTATAAGAATTCAAATTTCAAAGGAATTACTTAGGTTGTCTATTATTATTATAGTAGGTTCGGTGGTTTTTTTGAGCAGTTCAATTAATTCTAGGTGGAAAAGGCCTTATTCTCCTGTGGTTAGCACTTTATGTAGTCACTTCCTGAAGAACTTCGTCTCTAATGGCTCCTTTTGGGTACTTACTTAAAATGAGTTAAGGTGGGCTTTTGGATCAGAGCTTAGAGAGCTGTGAGTCAGGAGAGAATCAAGGATGATGTATGTTTCTCACTCTCTCTATCTCTGTACTCCTTTATTTCTGGAAAATCAAATATAACAGTTTAATCAAAAAGGAAGTGGGAAACAATGTAAAAATACTGCCTAGCTCTTGCACAAATAAAGAATAAATGAAATAGAAGCATATTCATCAAAATCCAAGTCAATACTGAAATAAAGGTGGCCTCTGTTGGTATATACAACATAAAAGAAAAAGAAACAATTGGGGAGCAAAGCACTTATGAAAAAGGTTTTGTGTTTTGTTGTTTTGGTTTGGTTTTTTTGTGAAATAACTGTTTTTCAGAATATAAAACAGTAACACACTCTATGCATAATGTTATGAGGGGAAAACTTTGGGTTTAAATTAGATGTTTTTCTTTCTATGCAAAAAACAATTAGCAGAGAATAGCTTTAGATACATGTTGGGACCAGGAACTACAACCTGGGTAATTTGGAGGGGCTGAATTATAAATATCCAATGTGATTGATGGTAACAGGGCAGATGGGCCCTTTAAAGTCCTGCCAAGGCAGGAGGTCACACTTGTAATACCTCGATGCACAGGGACCGGGAATCCACCCAGGGGACTGGAAGCCCTCCTAGGGGCTCCCAGCCAACAGTCTGAAATAAAGCTCCAGGGCAGAAGTAGTATTGGAAATGCTAAAAAAACCCAACCAACCAACCAACCAAAAAAAATGGCAGAACAAAATAGGGTGAAAAGGGACTATCAGGCAAAGTATTTGTCTTATAGTGTGTATTGTCTGAGGGAAACCACTGTCTGGTATTTGTTGCTATTTCTCTTACTCTCAGTTTGGGGATAAACTGCTCAGGAGTTTTCCCTGGTCTGGCTATACTGCTTGGCCTTGTTATCTGGTGGAAAATGAGTTGGGGCTTCCCCTATCAGCTACACAGTTATCTCTAAGACATGACCTGATTCCCACTCAGATCAGCAAGCACTCATTCAGAATCAGAACCAATTATAAGGAATAAAAATTCCTAAAGCCTTTCTTAACATCACTTTAGTACTCCATGAGAAAACTTGTCATACCCATTGATCACCTGATGGAACAGGTCACCATTTAGTTTTCCCCATCACTTTCTAAGCTACTATTTTGACATGGCAAAGAGTCACTGTCTCCTATGATGGTCAATGGATGCCTTCTGGCATTGTGGTGATATAAGGTATTAGAGCTCTGAGGTTAGAGACTGATCCTCTCACATGCAAGGACTTACTTGAGAGCAGACCATCATTTTGGGAGATTTTGAGATTAGGGCATACGTATTTTTGTATAAAAACTTGGGTTCACTACGCCAATATAATTCTGCCATTCTTCATGTGATCTAAGTGAGCTCTCCTGATGCCAAATGAATGATTTCTGGAAAATGAAGTTGTACAGGTTAAGGGAAACTTGCGTTGTATTTTGTCTAAAACCATAACTCTAAGAGAAATACAACCAAAGTGAAAGGCAGGAAAGAGCAGAAGCTCCTCAACTTTTCTCCTTCCCTTTCCACTGATGTCTTTATGATAACCAGATTTCATGAAAAAATAAAGTCTGGAAAAAATCAGAGACCCAGCTTCCTCTTGACCTTGAGGGGAGAACTGAAAAAATTCATAGAGCATTTCACAGACATTTGAGTCTTATATGGTCAGTGGGGTTAGAGAAACTCCAGTTTACTGCAGTTGGGAGGAGGCCTATTCCCAAATGGTTGTGGTACTGGTAAAATTTCTGTAAAGAGATTCCAGTTTAAGCACACTTCACATCTGATGAAAGCATTGCTTTTTTAATCATTTACAATGTGACTCTTGTTGGATGCAACCTAACTTCTGATGCCAGAGATATGTGGTCTGTTCAGTACAGGATGCAAAGTGACCTTTCTCCATAGTGACCTCTTCACTCAGAAAAGGAGAGCGAGAGACAGCATCCTCTTCTGAGGATGTTGGTCAGGTAAAAGTATGGATAGAGAGGTCCAGAGTGTCAAGGGAAGCAGAAAAAGACACCAAAGCCATGATACTCTTATGTAGTGATTTGCTTCATCTAAGTGCCCACTACCCTACCCATGAGAGGCTGTGTTGTAACTAGTGCCTGTGATGACTTCTCTTACCCTTACTGTCTTTGAATGTGTTTTGGCAGGCCTACATTTCCTCACTGATTTTTTGCCATGAGTATTGGAAAGGCAGATGTGTGGTTTGCCTCCCGGGTAGAAGAGCAACTGCCTGCAGAATGCTGTTAGCTGGGAGATTTAACTGCATAAACTGAAGTGCTGTGAGTGATGATTTTAGAATTGGCATGTTCTCCTTTCAACTTATAAACCTATTTTGGTATTTATATAGAGCCATAAAATATAACAGATATGTTTTAATATATTTACTTTCACAGGACAGCTACATATATCCTGAAACCAAAGCTGTTATTTTTGTTTTCTCTACTTGTTATCCAGCAATATTTAAATTATTGATCACATCCACTCAGGTTTAGTAAATCTTTCATTCACATGTACCTTTTTAATGACTGAAATAGTGATTATTTTTGAGTCTGTGGATAGTAACATTAATGGGCATACAGTGCTGAAGAACTCCTTTAACTCACCTACCAAACAAATATGTCTGCTGTGATGCTGTCATGGTTACCTTTGATGTGAAATCAGCATCTTATTGCACAAGAAAGAGGGGCAATATTATCTGGAAAGAAGAGTTCCAACGATAATGACATTGATTTCTAAGATGAAATTCTGCTGTTATGGATGCTACTTTGACTTTCCTGGAGCTGCTAAGATACAGATGAGGGCAGAAATGGAAAAAAAATGTGGCTTATAAAGGAGTTAAGAGTGTTCCTCATTTATCTAGCAAAGAAAGAAAGGAAAGGGGAAGATCCTCTGAGATTGCAATGTATTTTCTCAGAAAAGGACAGACAAAGGTAGAGTGAATGGAAAGTTTTGATGAAGTTGGAAGGACTGAATAAAGGAAGTTCCATTCATAGTGGTAAGTATGTCTTCAACCTCACCACCAGTTTGGCTCCAACTCAAATTAAATAATAGATGTTTTCCTTGACCTTGTGATACTTTTGCAGTGTGATACATGATCAAAAAATTAAACTGGCTCTTAATAATACTCCTTACTTTGGTGTTATTGTTGGAGTACCACATATAGACTAATCCTTTGGGCTTCACTTGGAAAAAACTGTCAGTGTTTTCAGAGCAGGCTTCACCAAAATGTCCAAAGAAAGCTTGTGAATACAGTCTCATTTCAGAACACTACTACACATTCCCAATGCTTACTGACATGGTAGTAGAAACAAGGCTGGAAATATCACAGCATCAATGTATCGAGATGCATCGGCATTCCTTGTTTTCAGCTGTCTGGAAATACTGAGAGGTTGGCCGGAAACAACAAGAGAGGAGTGACTCTGTTCAATGGAAAATAACGGACTTCGGGTTAAGGTGGACTATGAAAATGGACTTACCTTGGAATCAGCTTGTTCATCCCTGGCTCCTAGAAAACATGCAGTACTGGGCCAACACTATCAAGGCCCTATAAGGGTGAGCTCAGAACTCTTTCAGGTCAGCATAAAAGGGATCTGTCTGTGCTTGTAAGGATGCCTAGTCTGCATTTTTATAGGTGCATAAATAACTTGGCAGACTAAATTAATGCACAAGCCAGGTTAAGACCTTTATAAAAGAAAAAGATTGTTGCATTATTGACATTAATGTGATTGAAAGGGTGAGTGCAAAGATTTAATGCCATATAGTGGCAAGCAAGGCCTAAGGTAAGCTTTCTGCTTACTGAGTGCTGGTAAACAGGGTGTCCACTTAGGGAGGTGGAGTAAAGAGTGAGTAGAGTACCACTTATGAGGATCTTCCTCAGGTTTTCCATGTCATCATTTCTAGTAAAGGAATGCAAGACTATGCCTATCCTCACGTGCTGTAGAGTCTAGAGAATTTGTAGACTTTTTCTTTAGGACAGGAGAAGAATTGCTGGTGTGCACTGCATGGTGCTTTTCCTTTATTTGGACTTTGCCAGGCATCTCCAAATGTGCTCACCATCTTAACTGCAAAGAGATTTCCTGTTCAGAAAATGCTGCCTAAAGCAAAGAATTTGGAAGAGCTCTTGAACATACACTTGGCTGTGATTAAACATTCAGGTTTGAAATGGGTAATATTCAGAGTGTGCACAGAGCACTAGGGGGAAGGACAGAGAATGAGGAAGAAGCAAAACTCAGTGTTGTCAGAAAGCCACAAGATCTTTGAATTATTACCCTGAAATTGAAACTGCTCTATCAAAATAGATGGAAGTGCCATGGAAGGTTGTTCGCCCCTGTACCTTATTTCCAAAGTTTGCACTTTGAAATGTGTTTATCTGTAATTCAAACCTAGAGGTCTGACTCTGAGTGACCTTAAGTTATTTTTTTAAGCTGTCTCTATTTATGTGACTGTGCATGATGACCCTTTGGACATAGACATGCTGATGTGTTTTAAAATTAAAATTAATACAAACAGAGCCCTCCCTCCTCACCCCCACTTTCTTTCCCCCCTTCCCATGTGGCAGCTCCTAGAAATTTGTCTTTTCTCTAAGTCTAAGAAAAGATCACAGAAAAGCTGGAACTAAGTTCAGCTTTAAGCTAGGTTCAAACGGGGAAGGGGTTGAAACTGGACTCTCCAGAGATGAGCCTAAGGGTGGAAAGCCTGAGTCAAGAGTGAAATCAATGGCCCAGCTGAAGTGCATGTACACTAATGCATGCAGTATGGGCAACAAACAAGAGGAGCTGGAAGCCATAGTGCAGCAGGAAAGCTATGACATAGTCACCATCACAGAAATATGGTGGGCTGAGTCACATGACTGAAGTGCTGCCATGGATGGCTACAGGTTCTTGAGAAGGTTAGGAGAGGTGGAGGGGCTCTACATGTTACAGAGTCTCTTGACTGTAGAGCTCAAGGTCAGTAACAATAAGGTTGAGTGCCTGTGGAGCAGAATTGGAGAGAAGGCCAACAAGGCTGACACCCTGATGGGAGTCTTTTATAGACCACCCAACCAGGATGATGAGGATGATGAATTATTCAAGCCGATCTCCATAATTTACCAAAAGTTCTGGCTCACTGGGGTGGTTCCAAATGATTGGAAATTGGCAAAAGTCATGCTGATCCACAGAAAGGGCGAGAAGGAGGACCCAGGAAACTACCGGCCCATCAGCCTGACCTTAGTGCCTGGCAAGGTTATGGAGCAGATCACCCTGAGTGCAATCACACAGCACCTACAGGATGGACAAGAGATCAGATCCAGCCAGTATGGATTTAGGAAGGATAGGTCCTGTCTGATCAACCTGATCTCGTTCTATGATCAAGTGACCTGTCTGGTGGATGAGGGGAAGGCTGTGGATGTGGTCTATCTGGACTTCAGCAAGACCTTTGACACTGTCTCCCATAACATGCTCCTGGAAAAGCTGGCAGCCCACAGCTTGGACAGGGGCACTCTCTGCTGGGTTAGGAGCTGGTTGGATGGCAGGGCCCAGAGAGTGCTGGTGAATGGTGGTGTGTCCAGTTGGTGGCCAGTCACTAGTGGTGTTCCCCAGGCGTCAGTGTTGGACGTAGTTCTGTTTAACATCTTTACTGATTATTTGGATGAGGGGATTAAGCCCATCATCAGCAAATTTGCAGATGACACTAAGTTAGGGGTAGTGTCAATCAGCTGGAAGGCAGGAGGGCTTTGCAGAGGGACCTGGACAGGCTGGAGAGATTGGCTGATTCCAATGGAATGAGGTTTTTAAGACGAGATTGGGTGTGGCACTTAGTGCCATGGACTAGTAACCACAGTGGTAGTGGATCAAGCGTTGGACTTGATGATCTTAGAGATCTTTTCCAACCCAGCTGATTAGATGATTCTATGATTCTATGTTATTATTGTTAGAAGAATGCATGAAACCATAGTTACCGTATTAGGCATATTCTTAAAATGCACAGGTGTGGACAGTCTCACATGCCCATACTGTGCAAACATACGATGCCCTGTGAGAGTACTCCAGGAAAATCATTACTATTTATCATATATTGTGACCCCACACCACCACCTGAGGATGAAAGTTCTCAATACTAATGCTGCAAAGTATGTATTATGTTGATTTATGATAATTGATTCTATAGATGCTGTCATGAAATATTGGTATGTGATGACATTGGTGAAGTACTGTTTCTTCCAGTGTTAACAGCCCACCAGTGCTAGTTTGAAAACAGCAGGAGAGCTACAGACTCCATGGTCTGTTAGATGCAGCTGTGAGCTGGGGACTTCTCCAGTTATTCTTTTTCCTATGACTTTATTGGCAAAGCATGCTATAAGGAGGTTTAAAGGGTGTTAAGAATGAGATTTTCTCAAACACCTTCCAGGTTATCACTGTTTGGCTGCAAAAGGGCCCATTATATTGAATTGAAGACCTTCCTTGGGCACCCACCCTAACCTAGGAGCTACAAATATCTGTCTGTATGTCTCATGGAAGAGTAAGTTCCCTAGGAGCCAAAAATTTCTGTGCCTTAAGTGCAAGACGTTAAGTGTGCCCATAAGCAAGGTTGTCTAGCTTCTCTTCAGATAGAGAGGGGGATAGATGCTGCTCAAGACCTCCCTGCTATCTGTAGTAGAGGGGCTACTTGAAACGACTGAAGAGAGAGGGGTGGGGGCCAGGAAGAGCAATGATTGCCTGCTCTTCCTTGGCAGCATGGACATGCTGACTCTGCCCTCTTCTGCAATGGCAGCACAGACCTTTGTATACTGACTGCCTTGTTTGTTTCCCTTGTCAGTGCTGAAGGGTACAGAGAAAAATACAGAAACAGTAGCAGAAAAAGATTGTTGCTTATTTGTCTCCTTGGTTTGGAGTATACTCTCAATTATAGATATAGCACTTTGATAGGTGCAGCATATGTACAGCCAGTGACTGCTTCAGCTAAGAGGTAAGGAAGGACTGCTGTTAGCATTCAAGTCTGAAGGAAGTGTTTTAATGAAATGGAAATAAGTCAAATTTCTTGACACTCACTTTTTGTGTGATTTTGTGTTTGCCATGTCCTGTGCTCAGGTACTCAGTTGCAAGACCTTCAAACAGCAAGTTCAGACAGTCATCTGTGATGGCTATCACTGTCCAAAGTGGGATATGGTAATGTTTTGTTTACATTTGGCATTTTATGTTAAATAGCAGAACATGGAGAACATAGTGGCCTCTGGTAAGTGTGTAATACAGCTGATGTTGAACAATGCAGTAATAAAACATTGCATTATTTTAAAATAATTACTTTCTTCATGCTATATTGTGGCTAAAATGACATGACCTTCACTTACCTACCTGTTGTAAAACTTCACCTCAAAGGATGCATTGCAGCTGTGTAATTTATCTTCCAAGGAACTCTATAGTTACTAACCCAGTCTGAACTCCGTTCTCTGCTTTTGATCAGTATATTAATTTAACTGAAGAGTCTCTAAAACAAAAAGAACATTGATAGAATGAAAGCAGAGGATAGAGAGAACACAGCAATACAAGCCTTTGTTGCAAAAGGAAGTTGCCCTGAAGAAGTAGCAATAGATCAAACACTCTTCATCACCAGGCATGTCTATGGTAATTGAAGTTAACACTAGGACATTCTTCTTATTGACACATCGTTTGTTTAAAAAGCAAACTCGGTTTGACTCATAGGCTGTAATGATTAGTTTGTAACATATGGTGGAAAAATTTTTAAAGGCTGGCTTGTAAGTTTTTTTAGCATTGTCTCGGTGCAAGGAAAGGTTGCAAGAGGGTGGGGCAGGGAAAAGTTGCAGCTATTGAGGCACAGAAGACAAAACATTTAGCAATCCCTGGGAGAGATTGTAAGAGAAAAGTTTCTTGCTTTACACACAATTTTGTTTCTGAAACTCGTTGTAGCAAGCAGCTCTCAAAAACATCACAGTGCTTCTGGCTGCTGGTGACCACGCTGGGGGTTATGCCCTCAAGTACATGGTTTAATGATGTGGGGGAAGAGAGCCCCATATCACTGAACATTCCTGTATAGCCCTGCAGGAACATGATAAATCTCTGCATTTCTTACATGTAGGACAGAGGCAGACATGCCCTCATGCAGGGCCATGGGACTAACTGCCTCTCCCTACAGACACATTTCTCCTCTTCACCCTGATAATTCTGATGTATGGATATCAGCACTTCCTCAGAGCTTGGTTGCATCCGGTTTTTCCGTTAATTACTGAATTTCTTCATTGAAAGGATCAGTGATACAGTGAAGACTGGCAGTAAATAATACTATAATAATCCTTAGTTATCATGTGAGAAATTGTCTCCACATCTCTTTTTGCCTGAGGCATTTAGTACCTCTGCCTACGCCCATTTGTGTATGCCTATTTGAGAATGCATGTGCTTGAACGTGTATGTCTGTGTATGTGTATAGGCAGGAATGAGTGTCCAGAATTTGCTGTGCCCATTTGCTTGCACTAAAGAGGCATAACAATTTGCCTTGCCATCAATAAAAAGAGCAGCAGCAGTGATCATCTGAAAACACACTCCTCACCAGTGAAACATTTGTGCTGATTGCTGTTATTGAAGCAGTTTATTAAGTATACAAGAAAGTCCAATACAACAAATTCAGAGGAAAAGACAGGTTGTAAAGGCCAAGACAACAGTTTTTCTATGAATCTAGTCATTATGAAATCACTTGGGTTGGTCACTATTTTACAAGGAATATAATATTTTTGGGAGGTGGAGGTGGGAGTGGGGGTGGAAAGAATTTACAAAATTCAAAGTGCTTGATCTTATTTTCCTCCTTTCCCTCAGCTCAATTTTCTGATAATCTCTGGTATTCACTGAATCAAATGGTGACTGCTGATTGTTTTGATGATAAATTGCCTGCAGTGCATGTGGGACTAATTACGAGATGGCACATTTCATTCTGCCACCTGTATAAACTAAATTTTAGACAGGCACAATAAGGGAAGTATTCCCAACAACACAACATTTGGAAAAGCTGCAGACCTTCTTCTTGTTCCCTCCCTCACTCTAACTAATGGAAAAATTCATAATAGAGAATTGGGTCTTGAGTCTACAACATGGGGAAAACCTAAGGGAATAGAAGGATAAGGGAGAAATCAACCTGGAGGATCTACAGGAAGGGAGAAATGGGGATCTGGGAGAAAAGAAAGAGAAGGGCAATATGTTCAATGAGAAGGAGAGATCAAAGGGAGAAAAAGACCTGAAAGCAATAAGATTGCTTTGGCACATGAGAGGGAGATGATGAGACTCAGAAAGTTGGCCTGGGGAAGTAGATGTTCGAAAGGTACAGGCAAAGAGCTAAGAAGAAAGGGAGGAAATCTGGGTCAGGCTCTCCTTGGTGACTGAGGGCTGCTTGATATGGTTTGGAAAAGTGAAACAGAGAGTGAATTTCAATCTTTACTGAATCACTGGCATGGCAAGGACACAAGCATTGAGGCCACAAGGGAAACCACAGACACTTTTTGCCTAACCTCTCTCTCGCTTCTTCTTGCTTCTCACTTCTGGAGGTGAGGTGGTGTACAATTTTGATTAGTATCCTTCAGAATGAAGAACAATATTTTTTTTGCAGGAGAAAACTATAAATAAATATAAACCATATTATAACCACCACTTGATATTTCTCTCACTTAATGGAAATAAAACAATGGGCTGGAATATTCAACTTTTTCTTGGTTTTGGAAAAAACAGTCCTTATTTTCTAAAGCCTGATTTTCCCTTTGCTCTCTGCAGGTGTTGAAAGTGAAAGTGTGCATGAAGATCCTTCAGCATGAGAGAGAACAAGAGCATGGGATTTTTTCATCCCGTGTTTTACAGTGATGTTGTTACAGGCCCTTACAATAACAAATAAATAATCTTCCTCCTGTCTTCTCTGCTCCAATATTGTTGCTTGTAGCTCCCATCTTTTCCAAGGGTCCCAGTTCAATAGCTGACACATAATTGTACATCACTGCTGCTCATCCGTGCATGTTTACATGTATATGTATTTACACATTATCATCACATTGACTGGCTGGAGCCAGCTTTTGGTTAGATAGTCTTCAAACATTTTCAGTCCCTTAATGCCATTGTGTTTTGTACATTGAATTCCATCCTGCAAGGATATCACTAGGACACCAGCAATATCGCTTTGTATATGCATTTAATCTTTCAGAACAAGTAGGTGTGACCCAATCTGTGTGTCACTCTTCCTAACCACTTGCCCTTCTAGCAAAAAGACATTAGTTCAAAGAGATTTTTCTACATGTATATTTTTACTTCCTCTTGCAAGAGACTGGAAAAAGTCAGAGTAGTTCTATGTGCTTTCCCATAGCACCAAAGCATATATGTACGGAACAGCATTTCCAGTGAAGTAGACTTGCCTTTTTCCTGGTGCTCCTGAGAAGAGACTAGGTTCACTGTGAGTGAGTTGAGGGTTTATGAGACCTGCCCTAAAAACTCCTGAATGCTTTGCCAATCTTCAATCAAAGTGAGATTGAGGTTTTGGGAGAATTACAGTCCCATGCAGTTTATGCACATATGTCCTGGATAGAAGAAAGGGACACAAGTTAGTTTTCCCACCAAAGATTGCTTAAAGAGTGAATGCATTACAGTGAATGTCAGACTTCAGAGAATAGATTCAGGAAAAAAAGTGGGAGAAGAATGCAGTGCTGGGAACGTAGAGTTATGATGAAGTATCCTTCTAGGGATAACCTTCTGCTGTGTCTTGCCCCTCAACAAATACAGGTAAACCTGAACCTGAGACTTCAAGACACAGAAACAGAGTCTGTCTAAACTTCACTGGCAATGACACCATGCAGAGCTTTGCTTTTGTCATCCATCCATCTAGCTAGTCAGCCAGACACATGGTTATACTTTGGAAAATCATAGCCATTTGCAAAGGTTTTTTATACTGCAACACGTTGTAATTCTGCCTTTAACTTTCCTTTTGCATAAGGTTGGTTTATGAAATACCTTTAGAGATGAACTATTAGGAGTGACAAGGTAAAAAAAAAGACAAACCTGCAAAAGCAGCAGGTTGGTAGACAGGTATTAGTATAAAGTTCTGACAATAAATTATTTTATGGTAATACTGTAATCCAGGATTTGATGGACTTCCTTTGCCTTCAGATCTAAGTCTATGTGAGACAACTTCGAGTAGACACCAGTGTATACATCTTGTGGCAGACACCTGTGCAGCACAAATGTTGCCTCTCATTGAAGGGTTGAGTTAGTTGATGTGAGGTAGGGCAGTCTTGTCCTTAGACACACAGAGAGGAGAGATGGAGAGGTAGGGACCTGAAAACTGGAAAGTGAGAGAAAGTCCTAGGGTCCTCCTGGACCTCAAATCTCCTCTTCCTGTATTTTTGATCCTTGAAACCAACCTCCTCTCCAGTTTCTGCATTTCCATTCTAGCTCTGTATCAAATGAGAACAGGGATAGCACTGAAGTTGAATAAGCCACATTTTTACAGTTAGGACCAGTAAATCTGTTTAAAGATGCATTATTACTTTTCTTGAAGGATAATGTAGGCTATGTATCAAAAGGAAATCAATATTTTTTTCAATTTCAAATAATTACCTGTTTGACTCCTTTCCACTTTTCCATTTTTATTTATTTTGTGTTCAAAATATTCCTACTGAAACTGTCTTCTGTCTCTACTATAAAACACTGACACTTTCAACATAGAAGTAGCAAAATCATCAGAGGAAGCCTTACCAGTGGTAGTTTCAAAAGCTGTTCATGCTGTGGAGAAAGTAGCCACAGATTCAGGAGATGGGCGCAGGTTCACTACTCTATAGCATGCAGAGGTTGAAACTCATGTGCTGTCAGGAGTCTGGGGAGATGGCTCCCCAGAGCTGGGCTTCTTGCTGGCTGGGAAAACTTTAATTTGGATCAGGGGAGATTTCCTAAGTAGATATTTAGTTTTCTAGGCAGGAAAAAAAAAAAAAAAAAAACAAACAAAAAAAGTTTAAGACCATCTGAGACAGATTAAAAATTAGAGGAGGGGAAATAGGAAACTATTGGAATAGCATCACCCTTTGATGACTTCTTCTTGGCTGATATCTATGAGAAAAAATATTATGCTTATTAATAATTTTAATTTGGTAAAGATATGTTTTCTTTCCATTTTATTGATGAAACAGCAAATAGCCCTGAAGTTCCAGAGAGAAACAATAACAAAATAAACAAGTATTTTCTCACAAAAGATAATTCCTTGAAGAAACGTTCTACAAAGTCAAAGCTGGAAGTAGCTGAAAACCTGAGGGAAACTGTGTGGTTTCCTGTCTTTCCCAGTCTCTTGTTCTTGTGCATCTTGTCTTCATATATTCAGCTATCCATAGCTCTCTGTTTTTTCTTTTGTTTGTTGGTTCATTTGTTTTGGTTTTGTTTGGTTTGATTAATTTTTTTTTTTTAGATTTTAGGTTTGATGCAACTTAAACTGTTTTATTATTGGTGTCATTAGAGTAGCATGACTGTGTTGAGGTGTTTCAAGTTTGCCTCTTTCTGCAATCCAAATCTGTATCTGTATTTGGGGTAATTATATCAAAGCCAGCTTCTAAATGTTAGCTGAACTGCTGCTGGGAGCATAATGGGTACTCACCTTGCACTATACCAGCATGTTTCCCCAGGATGTTCAGCAAGCTGGAGCTCTAACTCCATCAGGCTGCACAGCTATTACAGCTAGCCTGGATATGTCAACAGGAATTGTAACCTGAATTTTAAGGTTGTTTAACATAATTCTTATGTTATTTGCAGCTGAAAGTGCTGAAGACTGTTTAGAACTGTTTAAATATACTCAGTGTTCACTTCATGGGAGCTCAGAGACAAACTCATCTGTGAATTGATTGTTCGTTCTTCTGAAACTCCACAGGATTTCAGTCAGAGATTTTGTGAGCAGGGGAACATGACCAATCCCATTTCCAAGGGGAAGCTTTCTCTTTGCAAGCTCCACTTGCAAAAAAACATGAGCTTGTTGAGCCTTGGACTCACTGGTGCTTTGTGTAGCTCCTGTGTGTCCATGTATTTGCCTAAGTACAATGGTGTTCATCTCATCTGGTAAAGGCAAAAAAGAAGCAAACTTTTAAGCATCAGCATCTTGCATTTCCCAACTGTCTGTTTAAAATGATCTTTCACTCTCATGAAGAACAAATAGTTGGCAGAGGCACACTCTCCTCCCTTTCATGGGAAAAGGTGTATGGGAGTGGGGAGCTAAGAAAATCTTAATGAAAATTCACACAATTAGAGAAGACATTTATTTGAGCATTCTTGCTTCTTCTTCACTCTCTGAAGTGATAACAGGGAGACCACTAAAAGTGGATGGTGAATAGGAGGCAGAAGTTGTTACATGCTAAAAAGGACATTTCATATTGGAGAACTATTGTGGGATCTAAGACTCTCTTGCATGTGCACGTTAGTAACACCTAAACAAGTGCCAAACTGAAACTGCCGAGAAGGGGTAGAAAAATATTCCTTCACCTCCTATTAAGATAGGGTTAAATTCTTCTCTTCAAAAATAGATCACAGTGTATATAAACTTTCTTATGAACAAACAGGAGGCAAATCTGCCCATTCAAAGCTGGATATATTTTTACTGAAAAGTAACAGTAACTTCTAGTGCTTTTATTTTTTTTCCATAAAAATAAAAAATGTAACTAGCAGCAGAGGTTGTTGTAGTGCCAGTTCTGCAAAGCATTTAAGAATGTGCTGAAGTGCTTCCCTATGCAACAAAGCCCACAGCACATGCTTTATTTTAAACATGTGCTCAAGTCCCATTGAAAGCATCAATGTTTAAACACGTGTCTAAATGCTTTGCTGTACCAGAGCTCCAGGCACAATTCGTTGTCCTTTGAAGCCAATGGGAATCTTTCCAGTCCTTTCAATAGGTATCCCATCAAGCAATAAATCTCAAATGTTAAACAATCAAACCAGAGAACAAAAAGAAATCTGTTAAAGGTAGTTGATGACTACATTCAAATAAGAAATAAATATAAAAAACTCAGGATGTGGTCACAGTTATTCCAAAAGCAGACACAGAGAGATGAGATTCACTCAATAAATTCTTTGCTCAGTTATGCACCAAACATGTTCATTCTGCTAAGCTATAAACCTGTATTTACATATTTTTTGATGTATCAGTTCACTGTGGTGCTGATTCAGCAGATGACTTAAACAGGTGTTTCACTTTCTTGCATCTCTAAGTCCAAAAGTCAAAGTGGATCCACATGTACTTGGGATTTATCAATAAAATGGATAGAAGGCTTTGCTGCACATCAGATTGCAAAAACCTTCCTCCACAAAGAAACTACTATACACTGAAGGATTCAATAGGCAATAATTTTACAATGTCTATCTTCTCACAGTCTGATATTCCAAGAAATATTTTGTAAAACAGAAAAGTGATAGACAGCAAACAAAAAGAAGGCAAGATAAACCAAAGCATTGCACTCATTTGACTAGGGTTACTTTATTTTTTTCAGTCTGGAAACAGTTTGAAACATGGTAACAAAGCTAGTTTGTTCATTATAGTCTTTTTGGAAATGATACAACCACTCCATCAATGACGAGAGACCAGTTAGGGAGCATCAAATTATTTTCTGGATGGCAACAAATATAATACCGGAGGATATAAGATTAAAATAAATTTTGCAAACTGGATGAAACCAAAGCTCAATTTTTTTTTGGTTTGATACACACTGCTCAACTGCAATATGCTTTTTTATTGTTATATAGAAAGCGTTAATATGGCAGAAAATTTGTTTCTTAGTAATACTAATACCTTCATTGTTGTGTTACTTAACATTTATATCACATTAGAAACTTACATATTTCCTTTATAAAATAAATTGACATGTTACATTAGCCTTAAATACGACATTTTTACATTCTTGACACAGAAGGCATGACAATGACCCAGTTTGTCATAAAGCTGAAGTAGAGAGAGGCATGCTAACCTCTATTTTGTGTAGATTCAGTTCTTGGTATTGGATCACTTTTGGCACTTGGGCTGAGTAAACCTTAGCACTGTTCTACCTCCTGCTGACAGCCCACCTTCTTCCATCTTCCTATCAAAGAAGGAACACGAATTGCTCAGGCGGCTTGGCTATGGTGACAGGTGGCAGTGCATGAGAGGTAAAATTGACTCATGACATCAGGACAAGTTCAGGCTTCTGACCACTCAATGACTAGCTGGTACCGTCAACTTACCTAGAATATTGATTGCACATTATAAGCAAATTCTGGATAAAATCCAAAGTGCACTGAGTCATTGTTTGTGCATCAGAAGCATTTTCTACCTTTTAAGATGGTTACAAAGCAGAACAATGATTCTGCAAACATTCCCTCCCATGTACCCTGTTTGAGACCAGAACGCTTCCCTTTAACATTTCATAGGATTTCTCTCTTGATTTCTTTAGCTGTATGATTTACTGAATGCACCCAGGAAAAGAAATTGCTTTATATGAGGTGAGAGGCTTTGGAAACCTCACATTTGTTGTGTTTGTGGTGCTACTGGTCTGAGGCTGGGCAAGCTCACTAGTGTATTGCTTCAGTGTTGGACGACACTTCAGCTTCTTTTGTCTGTAAAACAGGGGTGGAGATGTGTAATGCATGGAAAACTGATGATGCATGAAGCACTACAAAAATGAAATGCAACGTAAAGGCCAAGTCATTTTATAATTGTTTTCTGACTAAAACTGAATTAGATTCTCAATGACAGAGCGCTGAAGAATAGACTCAAATAGATTATAATGCGGCATTCTAACATAGTCAGGTGTTGGTAAAAGCAAACTGATATTCCTAATCAGTCAACTTTATTAACCTCATATAAGAGAACACAGCAAGTAGATATTGCCTTTCCCTTGTATTTTGTTAGCAACCTGCTATTGCTGTCATAACATATTATGAATAAAACTGCACTGCAGATAAAACATCTGTTTTGAATAAGCAGGTGTATGGCAATTTCAGAACCGAACCCCAAATCCTAATTAAAGGTTGCTATTACCATTTAAGAAAAAAGTGTTAGTGAAAGTTAACCACAGTATAACAGTAGCATATGGATGCACACACTCTTCTGATTATCAGTAGTCACCTAATAAACAAGTACATCCACAGCTTCCACAAGTCATCCAGTAGTTTTCTTTTTCCATTTTATGTGATCTATTATAACACGAGAAAAAACATCATATTTTTAATAATTAGAAAGAGAGTGTTGGACACCTTTGTATCTGGAAAACTGATACTTTTAAGCCAAATGCTGACCATTTCATTGCTACTAGTGACATTTCCCATTTACACCGTGGGAACTCTTTCTTGAATTAATGACTCTATTGCTGATCCTAGCTTATTAACAGCTGTTCTAAGATCAATGAAGGATTCTGCTGCCGCTATAAAGCTTTTGTTTGCTCTTGTCCAACTTGAAAGGTGGAGAGTGCTTTGCTCTATTTGTACCTCTTAGTAATTAAATCTGTTTCAGAAGAATTACTGACTGGATTAGAAACATGATTAATAATTCTGTTTCCTAAAAAGTAATTAGGAGAACTAGAGAATTCGACTAGCCAAATACTTTCCTCTGGGTACCATCTGGATCTAGAAGGTTAAGAAAATACTGACACAACCTGAAAAGTGTAGATCATAAAGCAGGAGCCCTTTAGTGCTTTTGAAGGAGAGGGAAACTTGAGAGCTGGGCTGAAGTAGTATTCCATCAACCTTCTAGATCAACTTCACTGCAAAGTCTGTGAGACCTTGGAAATAAAGCTATTTAACAGAGGGATGAAGAGACTATGAAGGTAGTTTAAATCTGATGCTATGATAGACAGTAAGTCTGGAAGTTATAAATGATCCTTCCCCGACTTCCATAAAAACTTGAGACATTTTGCACAAAGGACCCAAATGCACTAAATCTAACTATATGCTTCTGGAAAAAAGGAAGAGAGAGTAGATGATGGTACATTGACTGCTTGTACTGTAGCCAGATAACATTAAGATCTGAACCTATCCTAGATAGTTTTAGAGGAATCCAAAACTAAGTAAACGTAAAGTGGGAAAGTCAAGCTTTGAATTAATGCCTAGAAAAAGCTACTTCTCAGCCCTTAAAAATGATGCAATGGAAGACTCACATTCTGTAATTAAATGTGAGTGGTGTACAAGTACTCCATGCATCCTGGAAGCACTCCTGTCCTCTCATAAAGTTCATCAAGCTCCACCTTTGAACAAGGTAATTCCTCCCAAACATACATGCATATATTTTGAGTACTGGTTTAAAACTTTGTTACTTTCACGGCCAATGTTTATTTTTGCTTGCGGATTAACTAGTACTAATATAGTACCTTATACTCCTTAAAATGTCTCATATGTTTAAATAATAACAAATGAAACCAAGTTCTTTCAATCTTCTGTTGTAATCTTCCAATTCTCTGTCTAGCAGCTCATGGAAGAAATACTGTGAAAAGAGTAGGGTATTTATGCTTAGGATTTAAGGGCACAGTGCCCCACAAATAAATGCATTTTAGCAAATTCCAGTAGATATGATATGGAGCTTATTGCTTAAGAGTTCCTACATCTTTCTTACTTGGAGTAAAATCTCCTTTACATGTGTGCGATATGAAGACATACCATTCTAATCCTTGCTTAATACAATGTGTTTGAGGTGTGATTCTTGTTGTGCTCAGTGCTGTATAAATGCAGAAGACAAATCTTGTCTTTCTTTGAACTTCTTATAAACCATCATAATTTCTTTAAAAAGTTAAGCATTTTTTTAATGACTTTACAGAAAACATATATATTCAATGCAGTGGGATGTATAGCTTGAAAAGTCAGGACTGATAGAATAAGGGAAAAGGATGAATGTTTTTCTTAAATACTTTACCATGTTCAAGTGAACAAAGTAGAATGGAAATTAGTTATCCATAATGGTGTAGGGTGTGCCAGATTTTATGGCAAGACATAAGATTCATGGCTGTTATAATGTTATTCCATTTTTATTTTGCTTGATGCCAAACAAATGAAGGGCATGGAATATTTTACTGTTGCTTTACTTGTAGGTGATTCAGCCCAAAATACCATGGACCCTTTATTTCTTTTTTCTTTTTTTTTTTTTTTCTTTTCTACTAATCATTGGATTGGCTTTAGAAAAATTACTGTTCAACACCAAGCATTGGTGGCAGTATTCAATGTTATTAGCATAGAGTGAGCAGGGATTGAAACTGTGTAAGAGTTTTTGAAAAACATTGTGATAGGCTTAACAACTTGCTGCTTTTTGGGCTTTTGGGAAGCACCTGGTTCATATTTGCAAGCTTTTCTTCATGGTCAAGAGGGTGAGAAACTTACATTTCAGAGGCAAAAGCTGAGATATGTCTACTCCTAGCATGGATCCTTTCTATAAAAAGAATATATACATGGATATTATCTCTATATATTTATAAAATAAATATATTTGCTTACAATATGACACAAATGGCTGAGGAGAGGAATTAGCATATTTTTGAGAGTTCCTGAGAATTAAATATGGAGCAGCTTTTGTCAGGACATGAACTCCAGAAAGTTTTTTATTGGATTTTTTGCTACAAAGAGGTCAATACTGCAAAGGCAGGGCCAACCAGAACTGAGTACATCTGTTGACAATCACCAAAAAGAAATTAGCTAACTTTTTTCAGGAGGAATTTTCAGTCATACTGAATTTTGTCCTGCAGTCTATTTGTATTTCTATCATAATCTAGCACTGCTAAAAATCTCAGCTATGCTGAAGACTGCTATTGTTATAATACATAAACAGTATGGGTTATTTTAATGGACATATTGCCTTAAACTGAATTTTCACCATCTGTTCTGCCTCTAATTTTGAATGCAAAAGAACATATTTCACAATTACATCTGTAAGTAATGATATAAGTAATTTAAATGCATGTATATGTTCACACAATGCAGCAGACAGCTGGGATATTTTTTCTTTCAGGCAGAAACCAAGGGAAGAAATCTACTAACTCCTCAAACAGCACTTCCCCCCTTCCCTTCTTGTTCCCCCATCTAGTGAAGCTCTTCTATTGCAGGGATAGTCTTTTCAGTAAGCCAATTGCTGTACCTAGGAGTTAAAAGCTTGTTCAGTAAACTAATGTGCAAACCTGTTTTTACAATGCTTCCCCTGTCTTCATCCAAATCCCCTCTGGCTTGAATGACAGTTTGGCAGATGCAAGGCATTAAATCAATCAGTTTCAATAGATGTTCAGGAGGAGACAGGTCAGGCTGTGCGGGCCAGTCTGTCTCTGCTTCTAGCTTTGCTTTCATGCCATCCTTTTACAGGGGATTTGGCAAAAGTATTCTTCTGCAGGTGACTCTTGGACTGACTGGGATGCAAACTGCCTGGCCAGACAGTGGGACTCACTACAGCAGAAGTGGAGCACAAACTTATTGCAATATGATAACCACAGCTATGTGGAAGGCTACCATGAGACAATACAGTAAGGAGATAATTTTGGCTCCTATTTGCAAAATGCTCATTTTTGGTGAAGACCTTTGACTGGAATGTCATTCCTCTGCCAGCATTTGCAGGGTCATTCACTACAGATAAATATTGACCAAATTCCTCAATACTTTGCAAAAAGATTTATTAAGTAAGAATTTGAGAGGTATAAAAAAATACTTCTTGAGGGTACTGCTTAGGTAAAAGTTGATTTTACAGACTTTATTCAAAATAAATCACGAAATCTGTAAAAGTTGAATGGATTTTCCATCATACTTATGTCCTTCATATGGGCCATATAGATTTAGTTACCAGTAAGTGCTTGCAGACACGTCGTGTCCAGCAGCAAATTGAACCGAGATACCAAAAAACCTCACACTAACAGCAAGAGAAGAAGAGGCTATTGTAAATTCCAACAGAACAAAATTTTAACAGGGAGTTTATTTCCATTGTTTAGTGCAAATTGCTAATAAGGATTAGAGAGGCTTTTATTTTCTGTATTATCACTGTCTTTTTATGCTGCTGTATATTTACTACTGCTAGCTTTTTGCAATCTATGAAAGATAACAGCAGTGGATTTGCATGGACCTTATATTGTTGTTTGATGGCATTCTCTGCAACTGTGCCCTTCAGACCATACTGCATTTCTTACTTTTTAACTGATAACATCTTTTTTATTGTAAAGAGGTGATAGCCAGAAACAATGAAATGCTGATTTACGATGACCGTCCCTAAAAGCTTACAGAGTTGAGAATGATGGAGGAAAATTATCAGTGAATATTTAGGTAAGGTGAGAGGAGTCATGCATTAGGAAAATTGGAACTGTGTTGGAGATATTAGACATTCAGATTTTCTAATAGTATCTTTTGGAATTTATTTCATTTTAGCAACTGGCTCTTTTCTCTCTGGGGTTTGGGTGTTTCAGCATGTAATGACATATAAGATGTAGTCAGACAATAGCTGTCTGGCTACTGATATACCAAGGAATGAAGTGTGCTGAGTCCAGCCCCTGATATGGGTCACATTTGGTGCTGCAGCCCAATCACTCCAAAGGCAATGTAAAGAATATATTCACAGTGTTCTCTCCATCCCTCCATTGGTTTCATACAACAGAAATACACCTCTAGATTACTATTTGTCTGCAGGGTGGAGCATGTGCTATCAATAGAGATGTTCCCTGAAATTATGTGAGGGCCATAGAAACTGATTTTTCAAAAGGATTGAACAGACAAAACTCCAGATTATCAGTGGATCTGGCACAGTGTAAAGAAGTTTTTTGAACTTGTCCTACAAAGGGAAAAGAAGAAACTGTTTTTTATTGAGACCTGAAAATAGGAATTTAAACACCTGAAACCCATAAAATTATTAAGACTGGAGTGAAAAATCTAGCTGAAGTAATGAGTGCCAGGGGGTTGCCTTCTACTAGTAACACTAGATGATTTTTCTATGCAGGGAAGTTCTGTTAACAAATAAAATCCATAGCTTTTAGTTTCTAAACAATTAAGACAGTCTGTTTCAAGGACCTGATCAATTAGTTTTCCTGGGGGAGTTGAACAGCCATACTCCTCATAGAACACCTTTCTGTCTTATTCCTTGTAACTTTTCAGATCCGTGCATATGAACAAATTTTTAAAGCAAATCGTTTTGGAAGTAAGTGGTATAACAAGAGCATCCTTTGGGAAAGAGAGGGAGTGAAAAAATAGAAGCCAAATGAATTAATAAGAAAATAAAATAGAAAAATTTGACAGAAAGAAAGAGAAAAAATAAGTACAGTAGAAACCTGCCAAATAAGGAGGGTGTGGTACATAAGATTCTCTGATATACTTTGGTGCTGGTTTGAGATACAGAGTCAAGGCTATAAGAATCAAACACAATTGCATTAATTTGCTAATTAAATAGCCAGTGCACCTAATATGAACAAGTGTAAAAGTTAAACAAAACAATGAGAGGAACACAACCTCTTAAAATAGAAGGATATTGTAATAGGAATTGACTATCTGAAAGTGTTCAGCCTTCTGAAGTAAAGGGGATATTTCTAGCTGGGGTCATTTAACAAACTATGTCCTGAGCTCACTCATTTAAATGAATCATTTAAAAATTGTGACTCAAACATTTCTGATGTTCTGACATAGAAATGCAACCTTGATATAAAACTGTGGTTCAGACCCTTGTTCAGTGAAATCTTCATTCCCTAGCTTTATCAGTGACTTTGATGTATTTTAATATTCTTAAGCATATAACCTCTAAACAGAGAGATATATTGAAGGAGAAGGAGGAGGAGATTTTGTTTAAAAAATAGAGAACTGGGAATATAAAAGACTAAAACCTAGATTCTTTTTTAGTATTAATTATCTATAGAATGAATCCTCTATGGCAGATATGCCAGACAACTCTGTCATCATCAGTTTCAAGACTTCAATCAGTGGATGACTCACAGTCAGTGAAAGAAAAATTGTTCCAGCTACAAAATGAGAGCATAAATATTATGTTTCACTTGGTATCATAATTAACTGTATGCTTCAGATATTTCTTTCATGTCTGCTTTCACAATAGGTAATGTAATTTACTATTAATAGGATTAAAATGTCTTAAAAAAGTAAATACTTCAATGGTTTAAGAACATTTTCTGTTTGTTTTGTGCAGATACATATTTGGCTACAGGCACAGTATTTATACCTCAGTGTAAAAAACAATAATAATGAAAAAAGATGTGTATATTCCAGAAGAAATGCATTTTTCTGTCTTGCTTGGCAAAATAATAAACATTGATTTTTCTCTGAATTCTTGAAAATGAATCCTGAAGTCCCAAATCATGCTCACTTTAAAAATATTTCAACCTAAGGAAAAAAACTCCAAAATATTGCAATGCCACGACACAAATGTTTGTTTTGGGGACTTAGCAGTAGTAATACTGGAACTCCCAAATTCAGAAGTGCCTGTTTGGTATAACTTTCTGAATTGATAATCAGGGAAAACCACTAAGTCTTCAAGGAAAAGGAATTCTGCTATATGGAATATGTTACTTCCCATTACAACATCAAGACACATGCCATTTAAGAAAACTGAACAGGGTAAATGCAGGCAGGTAAACAAAGAAAATTATGGAAGGGTGAAAACAGTATTAAAATTATTATTAGCAGCATAAGTTTTAGATTTAAAAACTCAGCTAATAACCGTCACTTAATTATTGCTGAGTTCCTGTTCAAAAACATTTTTCTAGGGTATTTCTGATATTTTTTGTTTGACTTATCCTCTCATTTTGACAGATTTTTAAGTAGTTTTTATTTTGGTTGTTTCAAGTGGAATTCCTCTGATTGACATCAGAGTAAGCAAAAAGAAAAAAAACGTATCTCTAATACCAGTATCCTATATGACATATGCAGGTTTTTATAGGTAAAGAGAATCTTTATTATATAGATGGCATAATGCATCTGCTGCTTGGTTCGTATAGAATCTGCTTGGAAGAGATTTTGGTCTCCCTGTTCACTGCAGCAAACAGAACTTGGCATAAACATTTGAATGTACTCACTTAACTGCTGATCCATCTATTGAAGTTTCATTAGGGAGCCATGTGCATTTGCAAGGGATGAATGGTTTCATTAGCACTGAGACTAATAAACTTATAAAAGTTAATAATGTGAATATGTTTGATTTGGAATTATGCACATAGACATTAAGAATCACAAAAAGGCAGGTTTAATAATGCCCAGTTTTTTTCTATTCTTACACAGCTGGGGTATTTTTCACTTTGCTAAGATCTTTTAACAAAAAAACCACATTGATTTCTTTCACATGTGGTTGTATGATGTTATCAACAGATTATAATGTTACATTGAGACTTCAATCTAAAAGCACAGATTTTACCTTCTCTAAATATTTTTTCCAGTGTGGTTTTCTGTAGGTTTTTTGATTCTTAATTAAAGCAATTTTTGTCATTAATAAATCAGGATAAGTACATCCAAATTATGTTATACTCAAAGCACATTCATTTTGAAGTGCCTCTAAAGGCACGGAGGTCATATGTAGTCTTAATATATGCCTTTCCTTGAAGGCTCCCAGAAAACTTTCTCTTATAAGACAACCTCCGTGTTCAAACCCCTCAACTTTTAGCACAACATGGTTCTTGCCTTAATTCCTGGACTGGTTCTGTTGCTAGAATCTAAACGATATAGCACTTTGGGGCCGTTTATCTTCATTATCATCATCATTATCACAAAAAGAAAATGTATGTAGTTTTTCTCCCTCCTCAGCTTATTTTTCTGATGCCCATGTTACCTGATCACTCCTTCCACTGCAGTGTCTGTGTTCTGATTTCCATCTCTGAATATTCATTATGAGGTCCAAGTAATCAGCTCTTATCGTAGGACCCTGACTCAGCAGTTGATCCCATTATGGTTACCTCACAAACCTGCAGACATGTACCATTCTGTTTGTTTTCAATGCTGAAAATAAATTCACAGTTATTAAAATCAATCCATTACAGAGTGAAAATAATGAAATATGGTGCAGTAAACTCTATGTTAGGGCTGCAGCTGGCAGCAGTACAAAGGCTTCTGTACAGGGTGATTCTCAGATGGCTACAGTGTTTCTAGGACCTTAGCTCACTGCTGAATTTAATTCATGGGCCCCTGAATTATCTCTGATTGTAATGGGAAGAGCCTAAGTCTTTTATCTGTCTCAAAAATTTTTAAACAGATACATACACAACAAGAAGAACCCTTCACAGCCTGGTCAGCATGTTTTACTCCAGATCTACAACACTATGACTGCTTGAGTCTATCTCACTGCCTATACATCTTTCCTCTGCTTGGAGAGACTGTCAGTAATTACATCTGTTAGAGATGTCTGTCCTCTCTTACTGGGACCTGGAGTGAGACCACATCAGGTTCTACCACAAAGGACACTGAGTGGTTTGGGGAGGAACAAATGCCAGGCGCATGCATCTGTCCATCTCTGAATTGAAGATGTATAGTTAAAGATTCACTATTGGCAATAACTTGAGTCACCATCTATTTTGTTTCATTGTTTTCTTTCTATTAGAACGAGAATTCATCTCTGACAAATCTATCAGTGGCTCCATTCTTAGACTTAACTAATAGCAGGGCTGCAGCTGCAGGAATTATAAATACATCTGGCTTTGTGCTGCCTGGTACAACATTGTATCCATTATTATGATCTGACATACATCCTAACATCTCCTTCAGGTGCTGGCACATCATTTACAATAATCTCAGGTAACTGATGTTGTGACACCTCTCCTGCATGTGTGCTAGGTTCCTGTTAAATGACCATAAAGTGAACTACTAAATGAAAACAGAATTGGAAAAGAGCAAGACTAAATTCAGACCTTCTGTAAGTGGGTGCAACTTCACAGAAATGACATATTGCAGCTTGCAGGACAAGATGGGGATTTGACCTGCCATGGTATTTGTTCCTTTAATATGATTTTTACCAGCTAGAAGAACACTAGTACTCTCACCTTGTTGCAATTAGTAGAAGGTGTGCTGGGTGGAATAGCTGTGGCCTAAATTATCCTCCCAACTCTTAATTAGTTGCCACCATGAAACAGTAGTGATATAGGACATTGTATGAAACAAGACATACAATGAGAAATTTTGGGATCAGAAATTAAGCCAAAAAATGACCAAATTAGTGTTTCACTTTGGACTGAACAGAATGTGAAAGGTTTCCCTTAAAACTAAAACTAGGAAAAAAGGTTATTGTATTCACTCACTGACTTGACCCACAGCTACAGGCTGTATTTCAGATAAGAAAGGCCTGATCTAGCCAAGACTGGAAAAGGAATTAGGGTGAGTTCCTTTTTTCAAGAGGTCTTGAAAGTTGAAAGATATATGAAAGATTATGAACCAGCAGATCCAAGATAAATTCCTCCTCTGTCTAAGAGCAATCCCCCAGCTCCCACCTCCACTTGGGTATGTGCACTCCCACACTGTCCCCTTGACATTGTCCCATTTCATATGGATAAACAGACCCGTGAGTCTCATTTTAAAAATAAACAATTTTTTGTCATGCAAGGTTTTTCTTTAAGACTTGAAGAAGGGCTTGTGTGTCTGAATGCATCTGGGATTTTTTCCATCCTGACACCTGTGGGATATCCTTCTTTTGGCATCTGAGGGAAGAGGGAGTTCCCCATGTCTCCCACAGCAGGGGAGTGCTGCAGCTTGTAGGGGCTTCTGGGTGAAAGACATGGGATTGTCCCTAGCTCTGAATTCACTGCTGCTTTGCCCTGTAGCTATAAATTAATCCTTCTCTTCTCTCTCGAGAAAAGGAGGAAAAGGCCTCCAGACCTAAGTACTTGGTCAGTGTAAAACTTGCCGTGTTGCATAGGGATAGGTAAGGGACTGCTTTTTAAGAATTTTCTACTTGCCAAAAATAATATAACAACAATAGCAATAGTAACAGTAATAATAGTAACAACAACAAAAATAATCCTACACAACTTCCAAGGTTAAGTAAAACCTCTGAGAGCTACCTTGCTGTGAAATTTGTGTTCACAGGAGCTGGTGAGGCTACTTAAGTATGAGTGATACAAACCGGCATAGTCAGAAACTCAAGACAACTTCTGAAAGCCCCATTCCCCCTCCACTCTTCCCACTGCTCCCCATCCCTTTAGAAACAGTACCTGTGGGGTTTTTTTTGAGGGGAAAAAGGCAGCAGTGTGGAGCAGCATGTGGTGCTGGAGGCAAGGTAAAGTAGTGGAGGTGAAGGTCAGGGCCAAGGAGAGACACAATCGTCCAGCTGCATACAGGTGTCATACAGGTGTCATGGATCCTGGCAAGGAATAGGTAACAATGTTTGGAGTGTGGCATGGTAGGGACAACTTCTAACTGTGGATCTGGAAAGTTGTGGGTTTAGTAACCAATGTGTCAAACCAGTCTCTGGAAAGACCTCTTTAAACCATTTCAGGAATTCTTTGTGTCAATGAACCTGAGATTTTCTCAAGGCTCACAACTCAATGGAATAAAGGCAGATTTTCCCAGTGTCTGCCTACAAAAGCTCCATCCCTGTCTAAAGGCAGCTTCTCTGTCAAATTGCAAATCCAAGGTTAAACATTTAGCTCTCCATAAAACAGTTGTGAATTCACTTCTGATTTGGTAAACTGCATTTTTCCTTTACCATATTCTCAGAAATCTGTGGAAAAAAAATAGATGACTTATTAGAAAGACAACTGCCTGAAAGTCTCCCAGAAACATTCTCCCCTGGAACAGCAGCTGATGTAGCTCATTTCAGCAGAGCTAAAACCAGGGCAAAATTCTAAGTAGTGGAGCTGGAGTTCTATAATGAGAAGGACTGTGCATATTTTGCTGTAGGCAACCTTATCAGATCTATCAATATTACAGTTAAACACAAATTGACAGATGAAACTTTCAGGATGGCCTTATTAACAAGCGAATTAGACAAGGTGAAATCATACTGAAAAACTCTCCTTTAGCATGTTTTTCAAACATCTGTATTTTTGTTTACTATCCTCCAAATTCAACACGTTACCACTTTTGTATACCTCAGAAAGCCTCAGACAGATTTATACGACATTGCACATGAACTGTGAGGAAGGTGCTATCAGTGATTATGGGCAAAATCCTGCCCATACATATGTGCTTGATTCCTGTCGGGTTTAGTGGAGTTTCACATGTATAAATGAGATCGGGATCTGGTCCTTAATCTGATGACATTTTTTCTGCACAGCACAGCAGGTTAATAATAAAATGGCATCTCTTAATTTCTGCATGCAATTTTTTTTTGAAAGAAATAACTGCTATGTCTTTGGATCAGGTGTTAATTATTCCCGGTAAGGTTTGGTGGGTAACTAGTGATGCAGATATCAAACCACCCACTCTCTTTGTAGATGAAGGGAAAGTATCAGGAGGATTTCTGCTGAAGTATTCATCACATCTCAAGTCTCAAATTGTCCAAACCATTCAATTATAACACTTCACTCAATGCATGTCAGCATGTCTGGCACTGTGTTTCAAGAACAAGTTGAGCTGGATTTCTCAAAGAGGCAGACGTTTGCTTGTCCCCTTGAGGGACAACAGAAATAGAGTCTATTGGCTCAAAGTTGAGACCAGTTCTTGGATCAGCACATGGGAACTATGGGAACTATTACAGCTTTCTAACTTTGTAGCCTCCAGACTCAGTTAGCACATACATATGTAAGAGGCTGAGATTTCCTGTGGTAACAGCAAAAGCATGCTATTTGCCACTGCATAAATAGGTAAAACACTGAACTGATGATGACATGATAAACAGGTCTGGCAATGTGAGTCCTATTAGTACAGACTGAACTCTCTCCTCACCACCTCTTTAATGGTAAATGGAAGCTATGCTCGAAAGAGAAGAAGAAGTCCTTTGAGTCCTTCAAGGGTTATATGACTTTGTGTTGTTAACTACAGAGATAGAATACATCACTGTCAGAAAACAGTAACCCTGGATTATGGTCACTGATGATAAAAAAGTTTTCAGAAGGAGATGATGGACACTATGTCTATTATGAGATAGAAACAAAAAAAAAGGGTGGCTGGAGAACTTCTAAGCAAATGGGGACATCACGGGAGCAGACTGCTCCTTAAGCTCTTTGTATTTGCTTTCTGTGCTGGCCTGAGTTGTACATGTTCCTGGAGCAACGACAAGACTGCTCACTGGGTTTTTTGTGTTAATGTTCAATTTAATGTATCAATATAGTTCTGCTTGCACAGGCTATAATGAGCTCAAGATCATAAAGCTCTTATCAGCAACCCTGTTTAAATGTAGCTCCAATGATTTAGGCTCCTCTTTACTCTCACTTCAGTCAGTTTTGACCTGAAGCTGTGGAATGACATTGGTGAAAATCAGCAAGGTCAGGAAATATTATTCAGGACAATATTGCTAACATCTTCAGCCAAATTTAGCTAATACCAGAGTCTGTCTTTGTGAGCTCCATCCACAGCGTGGGTCAGGTTTGTGTCTTCTCCCTTATTTTTAGTAGGAATTCTATCTGGGAAAGTATCTTGGCTGTTAAAAATAAAAGGCAAAAAATTGTTTTCAGAAAGCCTTGCGTCTGTGCGCAATTCAGTCAGCGTGCAGGAAGGTAATGCTAACATAGGGCTCTTTCCTCTAGCAGCCACTTACTAACCTAGCCCATAAAAATGAGGTACCTTCATGGATTCCAGAATAACAAAGTGCATTTGCATCTCACCTCTTGTGTATGCAGATGAATTCAGATCTGCCTATCTGTACCTGCAGATATGAGTCCTAAGTGATTCAGGAGCATATTCCCACTAAGACAAATTCCCACCCAATCAGCTCAACTACATTAAAACCTATTCACAGACTATATAGAATTGGTTGCCAGCCTTACCTGGTTGTCAAAATGGTGTCTCCCACTAAGGCTGTGTTTGTTATCACACATTTGTACTACCAGGGAAATCGGTGTACCTGGTTCATTAGCACAATCAGCTAAAATGGTATGTTTTTAATTAGGAGAAAAAAATAACAAGGCAACAGACATCTAAGGGCAGTTTTGTTGAAAGCTAAGTTGATGATGAAAAGCCTTTTACTTTTTGAAGCCACTCAATATCCAGGTGTTTTCTAGTGGTTCTTCAGTGCATTTCACTGCTACATGTCAGTATTACTTAGCACTACCGCATTTACATCAAGTCAAATTCTGTAATGCAGAGAGTATCACCACAAGGAATGAAATGTGTCAGCCTGTGTACAGGGATTCTTGGGAAATATTTGCCTTTCAAAAATCCTGCAGTTTTTATACAAATTCTTCTCACATGTTTGCTACCCTAAAATTCACAGGTAATTACAATGGGACGAATAATCCACATTAATCAGGTAAGCAGGTATTCGAGATCCAGCACTTCTCCTGCCAGACAATGCACGTGAAAATACAGTAATTGAAGCTGCTGAGAGAATTCCCAGCTGACAATGTCTATGTAAATCCACTGTAAAGAATAATTCTACGATTATGTAAAATTTGAACAAGTCCTTTTATCTTTAAAAGAATGCTGCACCTTATTTCGCTTAGCACACCAATCTGAAGGCACACAGAGTAAGAAGCAAATTGTCACAGGGTCCAATCCTATGGGATTCACACAGAGCCAAAGCCATTGCTGGTGTAACGTTGGTGACTACTCTTTAGTCCAGTTGTCATCTTCCTGCAGAAAACTCCTCTGAAATAATGTAGCGTATTTGTTCTGGGTTTCACAGTCCCCTAAAGCTCTTTGTCTCCCTCTATGCCTCTGCCACTTCACATCTCAGTATTTCTTACTGTAATCTTTCTTTTACTCTATATCTTCATTAGAGCAACTTTCTCTCTGTGTTTTGGGGTTTTTTTTTGTATGGCTGTATTTTCATATTTACTCACTGTGACTCAGTTGTTAGATGATATGGAAGGGTCGGTATGTTGTAACCCTATTCTAGTAGGCATCCTGGCCTCAGCAGAGTCCTCCTGATATAGGAAATTACCAGCAGGGAGTTCATAAACACATTGAAATGGGATCACAAATGATAAACGTTTAATATAGGAGATGCAGTAGCACTCAAAGTTTTCTGTGTGTCTAAAGCCTTTTCCCAGAAGCAGTATGCCACACAGGAGTGAGGGAGTGTGATGTAACTGGAGTCATATGTCAAGTCCAAAAATTTTCTGTTCCTGCCTGGCAGCCAGCTTCCCGAAGCTGAGTTCAGATCACAGAATCACAGAAAGGGTAAGGCTGGAAAGGACTGCAGGGGGTCATCTGGTTCAATATCCCTGCATGAGCCGAGTCATCCTAGAACACATTGCACAGGACAAGTTTGTATCATTAAGATTACTCAACTCTCTTGCCATTACTACTGCAAGTCCTGGCCAAGGAAACAGAGAAGCAGCATGGTTTGGCATGAGTTTTCTAAGTGAGCTGTCTGCAGGAGAAGCATGCTTAAAAGACATGAGCTGAAGTTGCATAATCCGGCCAGAGACATGGGTACCTGGAATCAGTGGGTTTATTCAGGTACATAAGGGCACAATCGGGGCCCAAATTTTTGCACTGATATTCTGTATGCTGCAGCTCATTGGTAGCTGAAGTATGAAAACAAACAAAGCCCTGAAAAAAGCTGAGGTTTGTAACAGAACAATCTCATCTACCCTTCACCAGGGACTGGCTGCGGGGATGTTGTCCTACAGCAGCAGCAGCAGCACTGATGACTTCTCCAGCTTCACATTTTTGGATTAAGTATATGTAATGACATATCACTGCAGCAAGCCTTGAATGACATGAGGAATGTGATAACCCACTGCCCAATGCCTATGCTATCCAGGCAATGCAGATTGTGCTTCATGCATGCTGCAATGCCATCCGTGTGCTCTCAGAAACAATAATCAAGTCTGTTACAGCCAGAAAGCCTGCCAAGGCCAGCGGTGACAAAATCACAGCAACACAAAACAGATTAAGCATATTTTTAACCTATTTTTGAAAATTTTCATTTTTCTTTCTTTTTTTTTCCCCTTTCCCATTCCTGACTCATCTGTAGCCTGAGCCTTTTCATCTTCCAGCCAGCTACAGAGATCCTCTGGGAAAGGGAATAGTTCCATACACACAGAAAGAAGTTCCTGCTTCTCTCTTCTCTGCCACAAATAAATACCCTCAAGCCCTTCAATTTACTCCAGAATCAGTGAGCAGAGTTTAAAATTTATCTTGATAACATATTTTTAAAGGAGTATCTTAGGTAAAGTTTGTGCATGTATGGACATGAGTGTTTGTGTGCATGCAAGTATTTCTGCCTGCTGTCCCAGACAAAGCTATCTCTGCATAATTTGGTTAGCAGCTTCCCTGAAATTATTGTAATGCCCCTGAAGTGTTCAGGCATCATAAAATCCTCATATCACGGACGGACTGAATGCAGAGGCAATGCAAGATCTTTGAGTGTGTGAAATTCTTTCTGGGTCTAATTCACATGGGCAATCAAAGCAAGTAGGTTTATCAATAATATTGGATTGTTAAAAAACACTTAGCTGCTATAATGACAGACAGATAACCCCTCTACATTGCTTCCTGTTACGAGGTGTTGCAGAGTGAAAGCATTCATAGTTTTGTCCATGTTTTCTAGCCTACTTTTTGATTTTAATTTCACCTTATCATTCTCTTGTCCTGTCACTGAATTCTTCCACAGTCCTTTTGCAGGGACTCATGCATGAGGATACTTACTTGCTGCTTTTAAAAGCTGCTTCACTGCTTTTAAATTTCAGCTTTCCCTTTTTCTCTGCTCTATTTCCATAAGTCATTTTCCTTTTCTGCCTGTCTGGGAGTTGCTGTACCTAACTCTGTAAAGCATTATCTCTCCATCTCTCTAAAGTGTTTTGTGGTACTTTGTGTGAAGGATGGCATATAAAAATAAATTGTATTGCACTGTATTTTTGGACTGGCATCTAATCTTTACCGAGCTCATTCAGCCTATTTCTGAAAAACATTGGATCTTAAAGACTCTTCTGATCCAATGAATCTTGATGACTTTTCTGATCCTAGAAAAAGACTCTCTAATTTTCAAGTCATGTCCTCACACTGACACAGAGATAGGCGACAGGACAGTAGCTTGAAAAATACGGTTTGGCAGAAAAATATTCCTGGAACTCCTCCTTGTCTATCCTGTGTCTTAACCTCACCTCTGCCCTCCACCCCACATTTTACTTGCAAATGTCCACCATTATGAGTGCTGTGGTGGTGGGTAGTGGGAAGCAGGCTGATGGTGTACAGCACTCATAGCGAAACAATCCAACAGCTTGCTTATGCGTCTATTTGGCTTAGGATGGAAAATTAGAACAGCTTTAATCTGCTAGCAGCATCAAGCAGGGAAGCACTCCCTGGAGTGAAAGCGTTAGGAGTATCACAGCAGGGGCTGATGAGAGACAGCCTGCCATGGTGTCACTGCAAGGCAGTTATACTCAATGCACAAAGGTCTGGGGTGCTAAAAAGGACACAGGTACCTTACTGGGAATTGTAGGGGGAGAAATAATAAGCCTTTCTATTGGGCTCTTCAATAGGAAAATGCTTTCAAAGACATGTTTCCACATTACTGTCTTTGCTTGCTCTTCCTCACCTTTTACATCTTGCCACATGAAAGATTTGGTCCCTACCTTATCAACCATGTTACGCACATGCCCTCCAACTCTGCCATGGGAATCCATTTGATTCAGAGAACTTCTTCATAGGTATAGCCAAGACCATAGATGAAGCGGTCAGGATTTGACTTCAGACTGGAAAATGTAGGGAGCAGCAGCCATACCTTTGCATTTGTTATGCAAATTCCAGATATGCTTGCTTTCTACTAAGTAACTCTATTCAGAATAATGAGAGGGCAACATCTGAGCCACTTAGGAAAAATGTAGGTTGTAGAGATCTTCCTTGCTTGCACAGAGACTCACTGAACTTTGAAGGACTGTTCAAATGCCTGGATATTTGAGGCAAATATTTAGCTTGTGACTTTCTGTGAAAGCATCAGATTTGAAGATTGTGACATCCTGGAAAGTGCTCCTGCATAATCTACTTGTTGCATTTGTTCTTTGTTATGCACAGAACAATTATGTATGGCTCTGAACTGCCCCTGGAAAATAACCCTCCCCTCACTTGAAAATGTGCTTAGCTTTACTACGGCTTGACTGCATTCTGTTGATACACATGTGAATGTAAAAGTAGGTATAGCACATACATTTACAAGGTGAGAGCTGAGACCTGTGAAGACAGCAAGACATACTAAGATCTTCTTATCAAAACAAGGAATGCTGAAGTTGCAATATAAGATATGCACTAGCTGAACACTGGAGCTAAGACCCAATGCCAAGAAGTGCCTATTTGTGTGGGGTTTGTTTTCATAAGTGTATTTTGGACAACCAACACATGTACAACAGTAAAGCTTAGGTGTGAAACTTGGCCAAAGTTTGCTATTAACCACCTGATGTGTGTTTCTGGAAACAGAATATATTACTTGCTCTGTCTAGTGTTCATCGAGTGTCTGCTTCAGCATACTTAAAACCTCTGTTCCTCTTGGGAATACTGAGATGTTACCAACAGTCCGAGTCCTGCCATTCTGCTGTGCTGGATGTTAAAAGCAACGAGGACTTCAATTGTAAGCACAAAAGCTACCTAGTAATTTTACATTCCCCTGAACATCATACCTGCAAACCAGTTTACACACAGTGTGCAGCTACAGCCCATTACTTTGTCCAGTCTTACATAGGACTTGTATGTCCCATTTCTTCTTGGAATTTGTCCAAAATTGTGCTGATGTTTCTTGATCTCTTTTCTCCTCACTTCAGAGCCACTGACAGCTGTTTCCTCCTCAGCTAATTATTTGGAACTGAATCTGAAAGTGAAAAGGCTACCTGTTTCTCAAGCTTTTCTCTACAAAATGTGCCTACAAGGTATCTGATGAGAAATAGTGATTCATTGTTTGTGTGATTCTCTGAGGGTGTTGTGGAAGGTGGGAACTTTTCTGTCCGTATGCTGAAAGCATCAGGTGCTTTCTGGTACCCGTATAGGTCAGCAACCACCACACTAATGTGTCATGAAGAGTGCACGTACATGGGTAAATGTGGCAGGCAGGCTATGCCCTCTTCATCAGAGAAGGTCTAATTGCTTGAAATAGAAAAAACTCCTGGAAAATGATAGCCCTGGAGACTTTATTTTTGCTCCTTTGGAGAAAGAAGAGGAATTGGCTGGGTTTAGCATAAACCTGTGTCAAGTTATTTTAGTATGCTGTACTGCGAAACTGTCAATAGCAGTAGAAAAACATCTCTTGTATAGAATTGACTTACTGTGTAAACTGTAAGATGTGGAAGCAAGTTCAACATGCCCAGAAACGGCTACATGCACTCAAGACTGAAAGGTTTCTCTAGAGATCCACGTCCCCTGCAGCACACAGGAGCATGCTGGAGTGGATGTAGTCCAAACGACTGGAGCATCCTTGAAAACAAAAGCTCAGGCAGTTCTCCTTCAAGTAATTTGTACAGATTAGTTCTAGGGAAAAAATAGATAGCCCAAACTTGCCTGCTTCTAATGACTGGATGGGTGATATGAGGAGAAACAATGACAAGCCTAGCATTCAGCAGTTTTATCCTGGTCCCAACTGTTCATAAATTCATTCAGAGATGCACTTCAGCATCTTTCAGAGACATTGTCACCATACTTTCCATAAAATCTCTACAACTCTATCTCAGGCATCAAAATAATGTCACTTAGAAAAAGTGTGTTTTTAAATATTTTAACAGCTCATGTGCAGTATTTCTAAAGATTAATGACACAAAAGACACAATTCAACCTCCTTCCCTGTCCAGCAGTGAGTAAATAATATTCATCATTAACACACAATATAAAATAATCTAGAAAAGCATAACATCATAGTTGCTTCATTTATGGATTTTCTGACTGATTTTAGTATTTTGGGGTGAAGAGTTCTTGCTTTGATTGTTTTCCAGTTTCCAAAATGCCAGTGGTAACTACTTTTTCCCCATTTCCAAGAGTGTGTGAATGCTGTCATTGGAGTTCACAAAATCACAGAATAGTTAGGGTTGGAAGGGATTTATGAACATCATCTAATCCTACCCCTTAGAACATCATAACAATATTAAAATATTGTGCAATCAGTGCCATCAGAAAAATATTTTTTTTGAATTTGAACTGATATAATGACCTTGCCCACTGAGAAATTTTATAGCAATAGTAAACTTCTGCTTTAACCATGTTTATACAACCTTCCCCTCCTATCAATTAATTTTACTGGTCTAAATTCTAAGTAGACCTAACTCTGACCAGGCTTTCATTTTCCACCTCTTCCTAAAAGTTCCTGTACTCCTTAATTGTCTAAACAAAGTATTTTGGATCATAATTTATGTGTTTGTAATACATACAAACCATATTTCTTCTTTTGTTTCCAATATCTTACCAGTCTTTTGAACCTTTAATGTTATCGTTATCTTTTATCAGACTGTATTTACATGCTTTTAAGTTTCAGATTTTAAATTAATAAAGGCTGTAAAAATACCCTACCAAGTAGTATATCAAGAAGCAGTTAAGACTTTTTGTAAGTTAAACCTTGTGAAGTCAACTAGGCTGAGGTTTGCAGCTATATTCTCTACCTAACACCTACTGGTGTTAATAAGACTTGTATCCTCCTTCAGCATCTGATCCTAATGCGTTGGAGTTAGTAGAAACACCCCTTTTGGTGGCAGCAAGCTCTAGTTCGGGCTGTTATTACTGGAGAGTAATAAATCCACTTGAGCAGATGTGACTGATTCAGGAGACCAGGCATCTATAAGGACCTCTCCATCTGGTTCTCCATGGTAGACGTTCCTTCATCTTGTCTCTTTTTCTCAAGAAACATCAGTGATATCCATTGTTGTCACATTGTACTTTGTTTTATGAGCCCTTTGTAGAGTGGCTCATATGCTAAAGCCAGACTGAAACTCACCACATGTGTTTGACTTCCTTCAGCAATGTGAGTGTGAATCGTCAACCAGGCATCATCTTCAAAACTGTTACTGAATAATTAAGCTATAAAAGTGCAACTGGCAAGTAAATAGTTTTAACAAAGGAATTTTGCAGTTACTTGTCCAGGAAACAGTGAATTATTTATTATTTTACTCTTAGCTGAAAGGAAATAATCTTTGACTTGATGATAAGTTCCCTAGTTGGAATAGGAGATGCTTTAGGACTAAAACAAACCTTCCTAGCATTTTCATCCAGTCAAGAGCCCAAACTTACATCAGGAAATAATTAAAGAAAATAATAAAGGCTGGGGCCAGTTGGGTTGAGGATTTACAGGTGCTGTGTAATTTATTATCAGCTAAGGTACTGTTATTTCTTGAACTGTTGTAATTATTGAGTCGAAGCTAACCATCTGAACTCTGGTCACAGTAAAAAATTTACCCAGTTTCTATATGTATCTGTCATCTCAACAAATCTTTCTTGTATCTCTAGGCCTGGCTGTGCCACAGACAGCACTGTTTGCTTGTGGATTAAATGAATGGAAAGGGGCTGTATAAAGAATGATTATATCACCTGAGGGCACCTACGCCTGATCATGTTCACACTGCACAGTGTATGTAAGAGCTCACAACAGGGTGCTCCTCCTGGTTTAGCCATTCTTCTGAATTTACGAAGTCTCCCTGGAATTAAGCTTGTGACAATACCACACGGAAAATATAATTGCACATAATTAGTGTAAATATCTTTTTATTTCTCATCAGCAGGTTCCTTGCCAGTCTTTGCATCCTGGTCTCAGGACAAGAAGTGCTAGTTGAGATGCAATGAGTGGACTAGACAAGTCTTGAAAACACACACAAGCCATGTCCTTCTAAGAGACAGACACCACTATGGTTTGTGTGCATCTGCACATAACATGGGGCTTGGAGTATTTATTTGGGTTTATACACACAACATTTACACTGAGACAAACTGGCTGTCAGTCCTAGTGAAGCTGACTCTAGAAGGCTGATTAACAAGTTACCTGGATCACAGTAAATCAGTTGCTGGGATGGTAAACACTCCCACTGTGTCTCCTTTAGTTCTCACAGTTATATTGATCTACTTTTAGTTTTGCACTTATGGTCCTTAAATCTGTGGAATTATTGCTTTGTTTTTTCCTATTTTCTTAGCTCATATGTTGAGTAGGACCTTATACTACTACTCATTTTATAAGATTTTCTCATTTTATCAGATAGTGAATTAGGAAAGTGGTGAATCTGCTAGGCCTTGCCAGCAATCATTTAATATCCTTGTGGTTTCCATCTCATTTGACACCAGCACAGTTGAAACCATCATGGAAATAGAGATGACTTAGAGACAAAATAAGTTCTTTGGTGATCAGCCAGCTGAATGTTCAAAGAAGCTCTGCTGAATCTGAGAGTCTCAGATTGAGAAAAGCATAGAAGCAAGAGAAAAAGTTCTTAGTTTTGTTCTGGGGGAGTAGAGGGGGTTGGTGGAGAGCCCCATCACATTTGTGTTTTCTCTGTGCAAACTACATGTTGTGAATTTTCAGCTCAGGGTCAGAAGAAAGTTTATTTTGATGATGAGGACCTTGCTGCTGGCTGGTATATACAGGGCAATTATTGCTAAGAAAACCCAGCTAGCACTAAGAGTACCAAGCAAGTTTTGTTTTGCATGAACTGGTGACCTCCAAAAAGTGTCCTCAGTCAGTACAATTGACATGAACTCCTTTAAAGCTTAAAGTTCAAAGACCTTTTTCAGCCCATTTGTGTGACTTGTGACACTGCAGAGCAGACACCAGAATTTGGCTATCATCTGGATTTCATTTCAAATCTATATACCAGCACAAATAATCACAACCAAGAAACCCATTACAAATTCATGATCTGTAGAGCTTCACTGTTCAACTGACAACATTTATCATGAGCTCTTTGCAAAATCATATGAGATTTCATAACAGGTGTCCACTTCACACAGGTCATCACCACTGTGGCCTGTGTCAAAATCCATTATACAGTAGCTGAAAGCTATACATATGTGTTGCCAGCTACCTCCTTTTGCAATGTGTGCTGCAATGCAGTGAGAGATAAGCAGAACACAAAGTTTAGATCTGAGCTTTCCTTTACTTGTGAATTTCAATCCCAAAGTTGAAAATGACATGGCAGCATTGAATGCAGAGTTCTCTTTTCAGTTAGCCTTCTGTTGTGATACAGAAGTAAAAAAATTACCATGAGCATACAGTTTAAGCAAAAATCAACACATTATATCTTTCCTTAGTGGCTACTTTTAAACAAAACATAACCATGCAAAATTCCACTCATTCTTCCTGAATTTTGTTCCAGTCTTGTCAGGCTGAGCTGTTTTGATGTGTAATGAGTCTCTTATCTGACATTTCCTATTGTCCCTAGTGGTTGTAAAATCATTACTCCTGAGAAAACAAAGTTTACATGTTGATAAGTGAAGGGAAGAATAAGGCTATGATGAGAAACTGCAGCTACTCTTCTCACTTCTCTCTCATGCTCTGTCTTCAACAGGAATAATTCACATTCCTGAAGTTTAGAAAAAAGTTCCAACTCCTCTGTTTGGAAACATATTTCACTTTCTCCTGGGAGGTGAGAACAGTTTGCTGTGAAATGCTTCAGACTCTCACAGTGACTGATTTTCTGCTTCCTTCTCTTGGGGTAGAATCAATGACAGTGGGGTAGGTTCCAAAAAATTATTGGAATAGGAAAAAAAGGGATAAAAATAGTTGAAGCAATTTAATAGCTGTGATAGTATTTTTCTGGCTTCCCCTATCTGCAGGGCATATGTCAGTCGTTGATTTTGTGCTTGGAGCACCAAAGAAATGGTCTTTAAAGGCTTTTTCCATCCCAGTATCAAAAAGGGCACCCCAGAGACAGCTGTCCCTGATGTGATTAACCGCTGGAATGGTACTTGCAAACAGGGTGATGAAAGCCTCTGAAGTCCACAATAAAGTGATGAGGCTCAAAGTCACCTTCAGACAGGGAAAAGAGATTCCTAGAACTGGGAGAAAATATGTGAATTATTTATATGAAATATAATCCAATAATATATTAAAAGTAATATTGGAAATTATCCTTATTATATTGAGCAGCTTTTCAAAAAACTAGATGATTTAAAATGGTTTAGCTTAAAATGGGCATATAAACAGTGCTTAGGATCTGAAGAGAGGAATATTTTTTAATTCATTTTTTTCAGGTTCTTAATGCATACATGTATTTGCATTGCATTGCCTATGCAAGGAATTATCTGTGAAATTAGCAAATAATGTTTACTCTGTCAAATTCAATTTTCACATCTTAAATTGCAGTGATGATCTTTCCCAACTGGACCTGCCTCAGCTCTTATTATCACAAACATAAAGGAAATTTGTTTTGGGGTATACTATGGCATTAAAAAGGCTTGGGCTTTCTCAGACCAATAAATGAAAGTCTTGTCCCTCCAACCATCCCACATTAAAATCAGAGCTCTACACCTTTGAGAGCTTCAGAAGAACTTACTATGTGTTGTATAGAAGAAAAGATACACCTATCAAAATTTAGAAACAAAACAAAATATTTTTTCCTCAAATGATGGAGTTTAAGGAAAAGTTAATTCTGGTGATTCATGGAGTAAATCTCTGAGTACCACAAAAAAATGTATCTATCAATTTTTTTTCTATTGTTTAAAGGGCAACAACCAGTTTCCATTATTCTGCCTCAGGGATCTTGCAAACAAAAGTCTTTCTTAAAAACATGTCTCATATTGAATATTATTTTGGAAAACAAATGCTATCAACAAATCTACCTTACCTAGCTTAATGTATCTTTTGTCAGTGAACCTGGCATTTAACACCAACTCATTTTGGAAATTCCAGTTATCCAGCTCACAAACAAAATAAGTAAAATGTCCCAAGAGGAACACTATTTTGCAGAAATGAAGCCCATGTGGCCATAGCATTAGAAAGTATCTAGAATCCCTGCTGCAGTGCTGTCCTGCAGACTGAAACCCATCGGAAGAACTTGAGCAGTGACCCACCAACTGTTCATCTGCTGGCAGCAGCACTGGGACACCGTGGCAATTCCTCATGCCCTGGAAAGAAAAGAAAAATTGTTTTCCATACCTCAAGCAAGCAGAGACAGTCATTTTGAATAGTTGTAGTTTGTCAGTGAAGGTGGAAAAAAAAAGAGAAGAATCAAAAATATCACCTTCTCTGAGAGCATGAAGGGTTTGATTCTTCTACAGCTTGGAATATCAATGCCGCCCCACAAAATGGCAGCTGGCTGGCAGGCAGCAGCTTCCCAGAAAGATGAAGCTGTACTCCCTGGAAAATTAAATAACTGGTGTGGAGTGCTGGCTCCCAAAATGTTGGCTCAGGGTGGGGGTGAGGTGTGGAGGGAGTGTTGTCATGCAGGGCTGGATAGCCTCAGGGACATTTGCAAGGGAAAGGAAGGAGATGTGGATCTGGGATAACATCATGTAGGTGCTTCTCTGGTCTTGCAGCCTGCTGCTTTAACAGCATTTTCCCTGCTCCAGCTCCTGAACAAAGCAAATTAATGAAGTGCCATATAGCTGACTACTGAATGTTGCAACCATTTTCCCACCTTACACATTTTTTTTATAAAAACTCAGACACAACCAAAAGCTGCATTAAACTTTTACCCACTTTTTGAGAAAATGAAAATTGCAAAGGGTGAGGGAGAGCAAAGCAACATTTTCAGTTATGTTCGGGTTTTAATTAAATGTAATGGGTCTGTTTCCAAGATTTACACCAATCTCTCGTTCAAGTGGAAAACTGCACAAGTTTCACAAATTCCATCTTAAAATGACCCTGAAATTAATAACCTTGTGATGTTGATGAAGTGTTACAGATTTTTATTAGGCAGAATCTGAACTGCTTTTATTTCATGCTCCCATGTCTTCATACCTGTGTAGGGTGCAGCTCTTAATGTGAAACTCTGAACTTGGTAATTATAGCTAAAAATTGTGACAGAAGGTTTTAAATTTCAGAGCAAGAAAGAAGCAGAGAAATATACTATATCCATATGAGAGACAGTCATTTTGTCTTTGCTTGAGAAATCCCAATGAAAAGATGAAATTGCACTTGGATCAAAAAAATAAAATAATGGAGCAGAATTTGGCCTTGTTTCTTGGAAAATCTGCCCTTATTTAGCTGAGAATAAGGATGCTTCCTTTCTAAATGAACGGGGTATGGCAAATCTGGTAGTGTGAGAAGATCCTCATATAACATTTTAGCTACTGGGCAATATATCCTCTGCTAAAGAAAAATATCTTACGGTGCCTCCTTAAGTGCAAACAGAGGTAGCCAGCAGACAGTGTACAACATGTGTAACTCTGGGCACTGAGAACTTTGCAAGTCTGCCAAAACCTCATCTCATTAGTGCGCTTTGCAGCTGTAGAACAACAGTTTGGCTGAAATGATGTAGACTGAATATAAAACCATGTCCTGGAGGTGAAAGGCCCAGTGGAGGGAATATGCTGGAACTCCATGCACCAGAATGATGTTCTAGGAATTCCCTGGCCAGGGTACGAAAATTCATCTGCACATCTTGATACCCAGCTTTGACAGGAAAAGGTATATTCTCTGCAATGAGATCTTTCTTTGCAGCTAGCTCAATCCTGGAACTGTGAGGCTGGAGCAGTACATCTTTTATACATAATGCTCACAGACCTGATATACTTGCATCAGGAAGGAAATTAAGACAGCTGCCTGTCCCATAGGAGCACAAATTAAATGCTGAAGCCCAATACATTTATGCAATGTTTTATATACCTCCAAAACACAAAAGCTGTCAAGTCACAATTTTGGTAGTTTTTGAATTGTTTCTTACACACTGTCAGGGTTTCATGCACCGTTCTTCATATTTAAAGAAAGCAACACAGACTGATTTCTGACATGCACCCTCCTATCACATCTATCAGTGCAGTACAGTGACTGTTAAATGAATGTCACCACAGAGCCTCTCTCTCTCTCTCTCTCTCAAGTTTTAAATTTCCCTTGCTAGTGTAAAACTTAATGAAAGCCCTGGAGTATACAATAGCATTTTGAAAACAGGAATTTGTGACTGCTGTGAATCATCACTCACAGCAGGGACCCAGAAATGTGAATTGTGGGAGGAACAGGCTCAGTCCCCCTCTCTTTTTACTGGGAATTTATTACAGGCGTGTCATTATTTACAATGCACCATTCACATCCTCTAAAGAGCCAATAAACTGGCTGCTGAATATGCATTTTGCTGTGTGGTGAACACAGATGTTTCCAGCTAATATCCATTTCATTTAATTTCTTTTCTTTAAAAAAAAAAAAAATCTATCTTGCTATTTCTGTAGCAGCTGGGTAACTATTTGCCAGTTTTCGGTTTGGGAATCACTCCTCATATTTATTATAGTTGGTGCCATTTGTGTTGCTCAGAGTGAAGGTCTGTCCATATTACCAGTCTCTGCCTGTGTTTACAACGGTACCAAATGCAGTTGCTAAAATTCTCTCACAGTTTAAAGAAAAGGCCGCTTGAGGATTCAGCACAGGTTCAAATTTCACTAATGATATGTGGCTAAAATAATGTCAGATGTTTTTATGTTCCAAGAGCATATCAGAAACCACTGGTGTTTGAGGGGGATTTGTTTTGATTTTGCATTCCTGTGAGTAAAACATATTGTTGATTCACAGCTGACAGGTTGGTGGTTATTTATTTACAGTCCCTTCATGTATTAGTAAGAGAAGGCAAAGGGAATGATGGTGAACTACAAGAGGTTTGTAAGTTCAACTCAGATAATCATTCCTAACTTTAGATACTTATCTCTGCTAGCACTGTCCCCTGGGAATGCAAAACTGGTCTGTCATTTCTGTGAAAAAAGACTCGCCTGAGGTTTTAGTTTCCTGCATCTTGTCCAGCTGGAATCTGAAAGTTCAAAGGTTACTAATAAATACATTTCTGATTATTATCGTCATTATTATTCATAGTCCTATAGCAATTTTTTTCAAAGCCTCACAAGAGCTGTGGTTTCACGCAGTTTGAATACAGTTAATAACTGAGGAGGTGGCAAAGAGGGGCTCACGTTTTATCCAAATCAGATTGTTTAAACTAGATTGCTATTCTATAAATTCCTCCCCTCCTTGTGGTGTGGAAGGCAATGTTATTGGGAATCACCAGATGGCTGGTTACAGATGGTGTTATACATTCTATCTTCAATTAGCTCTTGAAGAAGTGCTTATTGTTAGCTGTGGTGCAGTTCTTCCTCCATGCAAAAATACTACTGCTAAGACCTGCCCTGCCTGAACTTCTCTAATCAGAAAGGCACTTTTAGATGTGAGACTGTGAGAAAGACTTCTCAAAAGCTCTCCCATGAGAAGGCATTGAAAAGCCAAAGTGAGTGGATGACTGGCGAGGGAGCAGCTACCTGAATTTTCACCTTCTACCTGCACCTTATAACCAGTTAAGGAAATAAAATGTTGTTTAGGTCTAGACCATCAAAGGTGGGTGGAGCCATACAAAAGCAGGAGAAGAAGAACGCAGCAACCCTTGCAAGGTGACAAAGAATATCAGGCTTTGCTCTTCTGCTCCAGTTTGCCCCCTCCACCTCTGTATGCACAATCTTCATTGTCCTCTGACAGAGACTCTGTAACCCTGCTGAGTGGCTGAGGAAGAGGCAGGAAGACTGGAGACATGAGTCGGTGTGTTCATGCTTCTGACTCACAGGAAGGGCATCTGAATGAGTTAGGATGAGGCAATTCTGTTCGGAACACCATGTTTGGAGATACTGTCGGCATGACAAAGAGAGGAATCTGCAGCCCACATTATAGTGGTAGGAAGATCTGGTTGGAGTACAAATGGTAAATTTCTTCTTGTAAAGAACTAGAGTGTCAGACTGTTTTCTCACTCTTTTAAGGGTGGGGGGGTGGGTGGCATGGTCCTTCAGCTTGTAAAAGCTCAAATCAGGAGTCTCCTAATATTTCCATGTAAGCTCCTAGATGATAAAGGTAGGTGTGGAAGGGACCCAAGTCAGTTAATATAGTGGACCAAGGTATTACCTCCCCTTTGCCTAATAAAAACATTAACCCCTGTAGCTGCAGAGTGGTTGCAAGGTGCAGGTCAATGAAGAATCAGGTCCTTTTAATCTGAAGAGTATCTGACAGTGCGTATTAATTTAGTATGTGTTTCCAAAGATGGAAAAAATTTTGGTTTTCATCAAAGTGTGAAATAAACAGATAACGGAGGGTTATGAGATAGACTCAACAAGGGCCAGCTGCACTTTGAAGTAAAAGACAGAAATGCTCCATTGTCATTGAGAACTGGGTCAGACATCAATGCCTGCCAATATGTGACAGGAGGAGAAATGACAATGTTCATAAGGTAATTTGTGATTTGGGTAATTCTTGGATCTTGCTTATAAGATGGACACAAATCTTAGTCTCTCATGCCACATAAGTAGATCTATGTGCCTGTGTGGAGGGGTCCTCATCTACCTGGGCCTGGGCTCCCTCTCGCACAAAGTGACAAAGTCTTTTTCTAGATGTTTGGTCTTTCATGGTACTCATGTGCATGGGGTCCTATAAAAATGTTTTTTTAAAGATGCTTAAACATGGACTTCAATAACAGCAAGCAACCAGGTGTGGAGATTAAATACGACATGCACAGAACAGTCCCTAAGTATGTATTTAAATGCCAATAAAGGTTTTGCAAGTTCCCTGGTGCTTGTATAATCTGGCTCAATAGCTTCTGCCTCCCTGGAGCCCCACCATGTGCCAGACATAGTGGGTTTCATTTTGCTTCCCCAGGGCAGAGCTTTGGAAGGGGCACAGTGATCACCTACTGCACAGCATGTGCCAGCTTGGCTGGTGCAGGGTTGCGGGGTCACTGCCCAAGCCTTTGGGGGCTGTCGTATGAGGAAGGGGATCCAAGAGTTCCTCTGTGGAAGCTGAGTGAAGTAGTGGGGTGAAGGTTTCAAAATTAGTAGTAAGCAGATAGTGAAGTTGCTGGAGACAGAAGTAATGGGGCCTTCTTCTCTTCTTCTTTTATCTTATGGGAAAAGGGACTGAGAGCCAGCAAAATGAAAAACAGGCTTTTAAACATATTCCTTCTTTAAACAAGGTGTGTGACACTTCCTTCCCATTTCATTAATCTTGCTTTTCAGTCTGCTTGCTCAGACTTCAGAGTGATCTTCTTAACCTTTACAGGAGTGGAGATCTTCAAGAATTTTTCTCTGTCTTTAACTTGATTTACATTTAGCCTTAGCCCCTCAGTCAAACTTTCTATGTTCATAAGGTAATTTGTGATTTGGGTAATTCTTGGATCTTGCTTAGAAACAAGCAAACATTTCCATGCTTTTTCATTGGTCGCACTTGGTCACCTCATAAGTTCTCTCCTTCTGGCCTTTTCCCTCCATCCTACCCCTTCTAATCTGCCATTTTTCTACTTTCCTCCCTGTGTTTCTTCTGAACAAGACTCACCCAGGGAACTGTTAACAAGGAAATCACTGAAAAGAGCACAATTTGAGGTTCAACAAAATCATGCAGGTAACAGTGGTTGATATGAAAAAGGAGACAAAGGTGGAAAATTTTTCTATGTGACCAAGTCAGTAAAATCGATGTAGACTGATGTTCATAGTAACCCCATGCTCAATTCTGCTCTTGGTGGCAGGCACTTTGTCTGTTTTCTATTCCCAGTTTGCTGCTGTGTTGTGCTCTTCTGTACAATACTGCTCTGCACAAAGTCTACATCCCTCTCACCTGTGGTAAATACCAAGGAAGGAGAGATGAAACTGGCACAAGGGAAACTAACACAAGTCACTCTATTTGTTCCAATTTTGCAAGACTTTCCTAATTTGTCTCTATTCAATCACTAATCTAACTGGAAAATATAAAGTTGGCAAAACTGGTTCTTTTAGACAACTGCCGAAAGATCTTATACATGCTCATGGAAATCAATGGAAAAAATTCCACTGACTCCAAGGGACTTTGGAATAGTTTCTAAATATTTATTCATATAGGAGAAAACTGCTCTTTCAGGTAGCTAATACACATTTCACAAGCTTCCTTGAGGGCCTTTAAAACCAAAGCAATGAAAGAGAATAGAAAAAGTTTAAATAAGATTAAAGTTAAATGCACTACACTTTCAGTACCATTTGGTAATTCAAAGGTTGCTATTTAAGCTCGGGTACAATATGGAATATTTCCCTTCCTTTTTGTAATGGGAAAGAGGCATAAAGGATTGATTTATCAAGAGATTTAACTCTCAAAATTCTTGTTCTCTCTGCTTGCCCACCACTCTATACCTTGTTTACTGATGCATTTTTATACAGAATATCCATGTGTATAGGGCTTATGTGGTATGCAGAATACGGTGGAAAGATGGTATTGTGCTTTTCATCTAAACAGGTTAGTAAACAAAATAAAAATTAAAATACATTGGCACTCTATTCAAAGGAAGAGGCTGGGTTTCTCCATAGATCTTCATTACATCGGATTGGATTATATTGTTCTATACAATTAGAGAGCTCCAACAACACCTCCTAGGAATGAGCCCTGGCGCATTTCACTCCCTGTGGCCGGCAGTGTTTAATAAGTACAAAGTACATGGTTTAACCAGTACCCTCCAGCTTTCTCACTGTAGTATTGGCAATAATTTCTAAAAAAGGGGTAGGAGAATGTGAGTGAGGGGTGTGCATGTGTGTTGTGTATGCCACAGCAGGAGCATGTTCCATATAGACAGAGGTTGTCCAGTGCAATACACCGGGGCTGCACTTAACTCAGCATCTCTCTGAAGCAGAACCAGGAACAAACCCTAATTAAACCCAGGGTGTGAATCCCTGGAGGGCACTGATAGAAGGGTCTGTGTACTAATCCAGCCTGTGCTGACTAACAGCAGCAATGCACAATCACTGCTGTATGAATATATTCTACTGGCAGCTGCATGCAAACGGCAGTCTTTGCGATTCTGATGACTTTTCATTTTTATGACACTGTGTTTTAGCTTCAGGTGCGAGTGTGAGACTCCCAGTTAAGTGTCTGTTCTGATTATTTTAAGTAGTCACTAATCAAAATGCTGAGCAGAGGGGCCATGGGAGAAGGGGAAAAGGTATGAAGGTAAGAGATGTAAAGGAATGTGTGAGGTTAGAAGGGGAGGGAGGAAGGCTTTGCCTCTGATTTTCCTACTCAGGCCAATTTCTTTTGCGAGGAAGGTAAGCCTATTATTACTTGGCCCCTGTTTGCTGCCAAGTACTTTAACTTCTCAGTAACCCAAATGATGACTATAGGGAAGACAAAATGACTGGAAGGTTTCTAGCAGCAACAGAGGAAGCAACAGCAGAGAAATACATTGTGAAAAATCAGTTTTAATAAAGCCCCAGCACTGACCTTGGAAACATAAGTATTTATATTATTGACTTCTGTATGAGGTTATTTGTTTAAAAAAAGGGGGAAAAAGAAAGAAAATAAAGTCTTTCTGTTCTTGTCTTGAGACCTGAGGAAAAAAATAACTAAAATTAGAGAAACGAGATATAAACGCAGTGAGTAGAATAAAGCAAAATACCTCTAGGGTGTTCATCTGCCATAGTAGTCATTTCATATCTCATCTGTTATATGAATGTGATAGCTCCTTTCCTTTTTGATAGGATCATTATGTAGACTCCACAGATTCAATTCCATTTACAAGTCAATGGTGTGAAATTTTATGAAATTTTTTTACTGGGTTGATTCTGGATGATCTTCCTCTACTCTCCCCCTCCCTAAAGAAAAAAAAAAAGGACAGTATCATTTTGATGCTCACACATGACTGTTCTGGATGTACCCAACATTACTATGACAGATCCAACACTGCTGTCCTACCGTGAATAAGCCCCAGCATCAATGCTGCCAACATTTAAAGAGGTCTATGCTAAATAGAAACCATTGCTGTTGTGGCTGCATGGAGGAACCACTTGCCTTGGGGAGAAAGAATAGCTGGTTTCAGCTGAACTTGTAGGTAAAACCATCACACATGATTTACTTGTTATCACTCTCAGAGTATCTCATTGCCCAGCACTCCCCTTAGCTCTCCATAAGGCCAAGTCTATCCAGGAGCTCTGTAGAGCTCACAGAGGAGTGATGAACATGGCTTCAAGCTTCACACAGGAAGAAGTGGACTTCTCTGAGTATCTGCTCTGCCTACAACAGCTGATCTTTGTCCCAATGTAGGCTAGTGAACAGGTGCCTGGAAAACCTATGTTATGGAAAGTGTGTACACAGGTCCATAGTGTCCATAGGCACAGGTTCTGCTGGAAATGTTTTAATTTTGCCTCCACCTGACTGCAGCTTCATAGAAGGTGTGGGTTATATACCTTTGGGATTAAAATGAAACCTTATGCTTTGTGCTACATAAGTGAATGAGATGGACTGGTGAAGGAGTAGACAGTGAACATAGTCTACGTAGAAACATTCTCCTTTGCTTAGAATGCCATTTCTCTGTGTTTATTGTCAAGCTCTATTATGTCACGAGAAGGATCCACTGGAGTAATCCCCTTTCAATGGCAAGAGTAGAACTGGAAGGCAAATACCAATGTCTCAAACACAGGAGGAGTCAAAAAGAAAATATTATCTTTTGCAAGGTAATGCTATGTCAGGTAAAAAAAACCCAAACAACCCTCTTGATGTTCTTTCTGGCTTTACCTTTACCCTATATAAAGAAGGAGAGGAACAGAGCACTAGTGAAACCCTACCAGATTTCCTCAAGTGAATTTTTGTTAGGGAATGTCTTCATACTATGATAAATAACTTCTGTGGAAATGTTTTACTGTTTCAGTGCATGTTCTGAACATGCCTAATATATCTGTCTCCATTCAGAGCCCCCTGGAAAAAGGTGCTGTTTCTCCTCCCCCTATCTCAGGCACCTCTCCTATAAGCAGAATTCTGTCTGCCAGCTTGGGAGTTGGAGCACATGCTCTTGCTCTGTCGTGGAGCTGGCTCCAGCTCATATCCCTGCCTGCAGAGAAGGCCTGACTGGGTAGGGGGTATTCACCACCAAAAGAGAAGAAAAAGGTCACTGAATAAACAAAGCAGGGGGAAAAATGTCAGTGACTCTCTAATCCTTGGTTAAAGTGTTTGGCAAGATTGAAAAAGACCTGGACAACAGTCCCCATGATAATTAATCTTTACAGAGTGACCAGATAAACCATTTCTTACTGGTTCTTGACTCAGCATGTCAGCTTGTATCAAGCCACTCTCAGGCAGCAGACTTTTCTGATTTTGAAGGAAGCATAGATGCATAATTCAGGGTTTTGATTCTGCCTTGCTCGGAAGGTGAATAAAGGTGAGGCTGCAAAATGCTCATCATTAGTTGCTGGTGATTTAACCTTGGGCACTTCTAGCTCAGCCACAAAAATTTATGAGGCTGCCAAAATTAGAAGACTCCAGTAACAGCCCACAGATTTTTGATACATTCGGAGAACAAATGAGACCCTTTACAATGTCTCTGCCAAACTGCACTTCTTGCCACAGATCTTGCAGGATCCATTACACACCAAAATACTTCATGCCCTCATGAGATACAGTAGCATAAAAGTGAATCTAGCAGCTGCTATTGATTAAGCCAAGTCATTACTTCCATGCACATTCCCATATGGATTTATCAGACATTTATGCCACATATAATGTTGGTCCTCCTGGGTTCGTGACTGCCCAGGACACACATTTTGCTTGAGCTCCTTCTTAGCCCCAAATCTCAGTGGACCTCCAGTCAGGCAGAATTCATACACACAGCCATCCTTTGAGCTACAGCCAAAGGGGAAGATGATAGTTTCCCGATGAGCTCCCTCCTCCTCTGACAGATTTCTGGACTATCTGCATGAGCTGTCTCTGTCAAAAATGAGAAGGGATGGACTAGCCAGTCATCTGCAATGCTCTTTGGTGAAGCAAAGTTGCTTCATACATCTAAGATATAAGTACGATAGATGAATTATTTATTCTTAGGAAATCCTTTCGCCCTCCAAATTACAGTACACCAGGAAACTAGAAACTGCTTGAGAAAGAAAGGGACTACAAGAAACCTACCAGGCCACAGACACCTTTGGGGACATATGTAAAGCAAATCATACTGTGCTGCATTTACATAAGAGGTAAATATCTTGATTTGTTCTTTGATTAGTCATAGGCATGGCCCTGAAAGGTTTTCACTATTGCTGTAGCTCATTGATAGGCTGTTTCCATAAGGGTAGGGAAAGCCTTGACAGCTGGTGGCTGATGAAACACAGCACCCATATCCTGCATTCCTCCCAAGTCTCACTTTTCTGTTCATAACAAATGCACTGAATTCAGTGCAATTAGGGCAAAGGAGGTATTTCTATCTTTCATTTTAACATAGATTATATGCTATAACATGACATTTTAAGTCATCAGCACTTTAGCTTAAATAATTATGTTTTACAGTGAGAGGGTTTTGTTTTACCTCAGTCAATTAATAACAAGCCATACTCAGATTTAATAAGTGTAATGAGAAACGCTTGTTTGATTTTTTTGAAGTCACGTGCCAGGGTAAAAGATGGAGCAGGCTATTCATTTTGACTGGTGCACGAGGTCAGTGGCAAGCCAATATTGCTCAAGGGTGGTGTCTGTCAGTGTAGTTTCCAAACTGCACCCTACATATTTGAAAATGTTAGAAAAACCCAAAAGATACAGGAAAATATATTCTCAGCCAATGTGTCATCAATAGGGACAAAAAGATGCTTGGAATCTTTGTGTGTGTGTGTGTGTATTTTGGTTTTTCTCATGTACTCAGGTTTTTATTACATATTTGTATTACATTTGATCCTCTCTTGCACTTAACATTCTTGGCCACAAACAGAATATCTGCACTGCCCCAGCTTCAAACCAACAAAAGAAAAGATTCTTCATTGTAGATATACACACCTTGGTTGAATCCAAGGCTGTGGGTCCCCTTTCTTTTAGTAGACTTTGGACTAAACAACCTGCAGAAGGTTCCTCTGTATCTCCAACTTGCCAGCACATTGGAAAAACATGAAGCTACTCTTACAGCTCTAGAGGGGATATGTATTTTTTCAAAAGTCTCCCCTAGTTCAGCTTCCTGCAGATTGCAGAGTAGGTTATGTCTTACTTATTTGCTGGCCAGGCCAGTGCATCTATGGTGAGCAGCAGCTGCGGCCAAGGAATCAGCCCCTGCAGTGACTGGTCCCAGTTCTTCAGGGGGTTGAATGGCCACTGAATGTATGGCTGATGGCAAATGCCTACGTGTGGCTGAGAGAGGAGTGCTTTTGCAGAGGAGGAGAGGGCACAGTCCTGTTTCCCTACATTAGATTAAAAACTAATTCATAAAATTGTTGAAGGTGTAATTGCTTGGTGTGGGAAGCCACTTAAGTGTATGCTCCAACCTACCCTTATTTAGGTAAGCAGTTTAAACACTCCTAGTTAGGCAAGTGCTTGCATTCTTTTTTTCTCAATAGACCAACTTTTCTGAATTAAAGCTTTTAACTGGAGTGGTATGCTCACAGCATGTGCCATTCTGCCTGTTTTTGTGAATGTTAGCTCTGTGCTGCAAATGTGATAATCTTTGTACAAAATAAGAACACTACTTTTCAATATGATTTTCAGCTTTTCACTCATATAAACCATAGAAAATCTTATAGCACACACTATGCAAATTTAACATTGAAAAGCTATCTTTAAACTGCACATAGGAAGACATTTAGGTGAATAATTTTAAAGAAACTATCTTTTTTAAATGTGTTTTGCTCCTCCCTCCTTTTTTTTTTTTTTTTTTTTTTTTAGGTCCCAAAGAGTAGCTCACAATTTCTTGAAATTGGAATCTTTGTCTAAAACTTCTGGTGAGATAATTTCTACAGGGAACAATTGTTCTCTAGCTCATTCATGAGTGATTGGCATTAAAAATCTGAGCTGTTTTGATTGGTCACTTCTCCCATAGGGTGTTTCTTCCCTCTTACTAGAAGAACATAGTTCTTAGATTTAGGTTCCCATTGCAATCTTCTGTGTTTACATACTACACAATTGGCTTTTCTCAAATATTTTAGTGTTCTTGGGTTAAAATCCACTTGTTGGGAAGAAGAAAAAACGAATCTCATATGCTTAAATGCAAAATGAGTGTATTTGGGTTGTACAGGACTTCAATTTTAACCATTAAGCACTGTGCAATCTCTGCCTCTGCACCATGTGCCAGTCTGCCCAGACTTCTGCAACGAGCAGAGTTTTTGAATACACTGAAGAGTTATCAGTGTGCTTTTTTTTTAATACAATTACAGTGCAGCTGTATACGTCTGCTCCTCTGAGCCAAGCATTTTATGTGCTAGAGGTTGGCATGTGCTGGAATGATGCAAATAAAAAAAATAAATACAGGAGAGTAATATAGTTGAAGGCTGTGAATCTTGGTGTTAAGGTGGGTTCACAATGGAGTTCAGGTCTCTGAAGACAGATGGGACTGTGACTGCTATGTTACTGGTTTAGAGTTGAAAGATTGTATTAAGAGAGAAAGGAGGAGAGCTTGGAAACATAATTTAAAAAGATAATTAATGTTTTGCTTAAAGCACAAAATAAGTACTCCATGATGAAGCATCAGCTTAGAACAGCTGCCATGCAGCCAAGGTAAAACTTGAATCTTTTCACAAATTTGGTTTTATGTCCACTCTATTTCTTGAAATGTACAGAAGAGAGAAGGGAAATTGTAGTAGTTAAATAAAGTTAAGGCGGAAAATGGTGTCAAATCTCTACTTAGCCCACACAAAAATTATGTCCATGTGTATCCGTAGGATTTTCTTGTTTGTTTGTTTGTCTGAAATATTTCAGCGGGGTTGGAAGAGAAAGTTTAAGACTTTAATCTTGACATCAGCTACCTATGAGTCTAGCCAGCTACCTGCCTACAAGATACTTTGTCAATTTGTTCATGTCACTGGCGTTGCTGTGCCATTTTTATGCATGAGAAGGTTTTGCTTTTGGGCTGGTCCTGCCTGATAGGGTTGGTTAGAAAGATGATTGCAGAACCCTTCCTTCAGTAGCAATTCTCTGTGTCATGCTTTTACTCCAGGACTCTTTGCCAGCTTCTCTTGTTACAGACCATAGATGAAGACCTCTCTCTGTTATATTGCAGATTTCAAATGGACAAACAAGTATTTTTAAATGCACCTGAAAAAGGACTTAATTCTATTTTCAACCTGAGCTGAAGAAGACAATATTCTGCTGTGACAGACAAAATTTCTAAAACTTTGTTTCTACATACATATTTAAAAATGCTTAAAACAATTATATAAACAGAAAAACAGGGAAACAGACACAGTGGCTGAAGTCTCTAATCTGTTGTGATGGTTTCAGTGCAAGAATCTGGACAGGAAGGGATGAGGTCATGGCAGAAGGGTGAGTTGCTCTCAGAGTACAGCTCTCCATGCACAAGAGAAAGTGAGTGAATTATTCTCTTCTTTTCTTTAAAACATTTTTGGTAGCAAGATAGATTTAGACACAAAAATCCTAAAAAAATATATAAGGCTCATGATGTGGGGAAGAGATTTTTTTTAAATTTCATTTGGGAATAGCCAAACTCAGAGGCAGTCTATCTGCCTTCCTGTCTGATGGCCCATATTCTTCACAGCACTCCTGAGGCTGCACTCTCACCGCATATAATTCCTCCCCAGTCCACTCCTGTGTGAAGCATGTGGTCTGCTCTCCGAGGGGAGGGGGATCTGACTTGGCTGGCAGTCAGAGCAGCAGGAGCAATTGCAGATGCTGCTATTTACACTATTTTCACATTCTGAAGAACAAAGAGCAGGAGGCTGCCAACAAATCTTAGAGGCTAAGCCTTTGCCCTACACGCGAGGCTCAGCCAATGAATGCCTGCAGAAACATACAGTACACCACTCTGTGAGATATTGTGTCTCTGCTTTGGTGGAAATGCAGTCAAGATCACTCACCAAGAAAACAAAGAAAGGAAAAAGGAGCTTCATCGCCCAGGAGTGTCAGCCTTATAGGAGTGCAAGTCTGAATGAAATATTTCTGTCTCTCGTGAATGAGCCATCCCAGGTCTTGGGGATGACTAACCTTAAAATTCATGGTTGTGTTGGTAACCAGGATAGATGTTTATCCACCACTCTTTAATCTTAGCTAGACATGAGCCCAAAACACAGTTTTTTGTATGAAGAAACACTATTTCTGTGCGAAAACATTTGAGAGATTTGCATTTTGTTCCTAGACAAGTTTTTCCCCTCTCCATGGGCTTCCTGTATGACCTCAGAAAAGTCCATCAGGCTGAGGTTTTCAGTGAGATAAAAGAGTTAGGCTCTCAATCTTCTTTAGAAATTCAAGGGTACTTCAGGTTTCTCTGAAAAATGTCTTCTGAAGAGTTCAAGATTGATCCTGTTATGTGCCTTACCTTTTTTTTATTTTTCTCCTGGTCCCATCTATTTGCCTTTCTTTTCCACTTACGAGGCAAACTGAGAATGTATCTGACTGCATGCAAAATGAGTGACACTGTTCTCTCAGTTAGAGCATCTAAGTGTAAGACACATTAATAATAATAGCAATAATTGCTATTACTTATGACAGATACCTGTGTATCTGTAACACCTGCATTTTGCACCTCTCATCATTACAGTGTCACAAAAGTCAGATGATAACTTAAATTTTAATTTATTAATGAGAGTTTATTCAAGTGCTTTTTAATTCTTTTTAGCCATCCAAATTAGTTTTGTATGTGGACAGACCTCCATTATCTTCTTTGAATTTAGACTTGGATTCAAAGTCAGGTGTAAACACTGGTATTCAGATGAGTTTTGATGATAGGCTTTTGATTGGCTTCAATTTACCATTATAGGACTTTTACAAAGAAGCAAGCTGTAGAAACCGCTAGGGATTCAGCATTGTCTCTCTGTAAAAGAAGGGTTCCACAGACTTAAGATAATTTCAGATCTAGATTTAATAATTATTCTTCTATCACTCTTCTCCTCTGCATCCTCTAGTGAAACTGAAACTGTGGAATTTTAAAAAAGGAAATGCAACAGTTTTAGGGAACTGGCAGTTTGGAAGATCTCCCATCTTCAGTGTTTCTGTGTGCTGCCTGGGAGAAGTCAGCAGAAAATAGTTTCAGTCTCAGATCCTCCTGACTCCTGGGAGGATTCATAGTAATATGAATAGAAAAACCAGTTTCAGATAAATGGCATATCTCAGTACATAAGCATGATGGAGTTTTAAACTCTGTGGGTACACAAATATGCATTCCAGAGGCATGTAATTCAGATGAATAAACAGTCAGAGCAAGTCTTCTCCATTACAGTACCTGCCTAACACTAGCTCAGACTTCACTAGCAAATGCTTTCCCTGGGAACAGCCACAGGCTAATCCTGGATTTGTGTGCCCACAAGGAGTGAATATTGGCTATGCCTCTAGGGGACCCCTTTGGGTTTACTTTAATAAAAGGAAGAAATCTCAAGATTTGATGCAAAGAGCATATCCCAAATGGGCAGAAACACAGGCCTTTGGGCCTTGCACCTTGTGTAGTCTGTTCACTCTGTGCAAAAGGAGTGTGAAGTACCAGTATAGCTGCACGCTGTTATTCTGCACCAGCTTTTTACAGGGGTTGCTGCCAAGGGGCACAGTACAAGATGACAGAGAATAGAGGCCATTTTGCTGTTGCTCAGACTCTACTGCTATTTAACTAGTTTGGGGACAGTTATTTTTCAAGGGGAAAATAAAAGGGGAAAAAAGGAACTCAAACACTGCAAAGAAATTACAAATTCTTACAAGCATTGTTTATGTTCAAGTAGTACATGTGTCTGTAAACCTTAAAGTACTTTTAAAATGTGAATTAATTAAAGCCTGCACAATATCTGAGAAGCAGGTATTAACACAGACAATAAAAAAAGACAGAAAACACCTTGCAAAGAAGGTAAGTGGTTAAGTTCTGATGTCCAGCCATCAAGTGCAGATGATAAACAAGGCTTTCTGATCACTAATGTATCAAAAATATGGGGTGAGCTTCACTTAAGCTCTTATTGCCCTCACCCTAGGCAAACCAGAGAGTTACTGTAGACTTACATAAACACATATGCACTCACACACACACATACACATGCGCTCATTCCCCTGGGATGGTCTCAGGTGGGTGGCAGGCACTACAAGTCTTTATTTCCAGATGGCCAAAAAGTGGTTTTATAAGCAAATGAGCAGATATTCTGGTTGTTCTCGGCTGTTAAGTCCTTTAGAAGAAGCAGAAAAATAAATCAAGTAGGAAAAATTGGAAGAACTTTGTTTACAGAGCCATCTCCATCTGAAGAAAATAATCCTTCTTCCAAAGCTGATTGGTCTGCCAGGCAGTAAAATGTCTACAGATTACATCCCCACTCACACAATATTAATAACACATATTTTTGCCCCAAACCTGAAGAAACCTAAGGCCTGCAGTAGCAGCAGGGCTCTCTCTGTGCATCCACCCCAGTAACAAGGCAGAAAGACGGTGCCATGAAAATTAAAGGATAGCCTGTGAGCAAGGAGAAGAAGGGGATGAGTGTTTGTATAAATAAAGGTAGAGCAAACATCTCCTATTTGACAGGGCTGTGACAGTATGTACACTCTCATCTATACACAGGTACCTGTCGGAGCAGCTACTGTAACCATGTTGTAAAATATTCAATGACTCACTGTGAATAACTGTCTCATTTAGAAGAATAATCTGGTGACAAGACCAACATTGTTAAGTTGTGTCAACTTGTTAGGAAAGACATAAAACAAAAATACCACTAACATCCAAGGGCTGGAGGCAATGTCAATAATTTTTTGGAAGTGAGCAGCTGGAGGAAAGTGAGGCTGGGCTCCAGCAGCTTAGCACAAACTCAGTTTTCAGAGAGGAATGCAGTAAATGAGACCAACCATTTAGAAATCAGTGCCATGCTGATTTACTGGGGTGAATTTACTATGACAGAGATCCCCCTGCCTCTGCTATGGGCAGGTATCAGTCTTTAAGTAAGAGTTACTAAGGTCCCATCTCTGCCATTCCACACTGCTCTCCTCCAATATTAGGCCACATACTAGAGCAAAGAGCAGATTATCAACAGGCAGCTTCTTGTCTGACCTCATTCCCTGCCCTCCTGAAGTTAGGACACACACTTCCAGTTTCAGATGCTTATTGAAATCTGTTGTATGACATGGAGAGGAAAGAAAAGGGGGAGTGTGAGCCTCTTTCAGCTCTTCAGCCATATTACAGGCTGGATGGACACCTTCAGAGAGCAAAACATGGTGGCAACATGGAGATTTTCAGACTGGGAAAGTAACTCACAAGAAACAATAATCTGATGTAATGCAACAAAATGTAACTGATACAATGCAATATAATCTATACAATAAATACAAATATTATAATAGAAAAGAATTCAATACAACATAATGTGATTCTCACTCCCCTCCCAATAAGAAATGAGAGTGCCGTCATGACAGAGTGTATGGGGAGTGACCAGGCCAGTAGGAAGGTGAGACAACAAACTCTGGTCTAACTGGTCGCTGTTGCATCTGATTTGACTGCACTAACTAACATGGGTGGTTCAGGCCTTGCCCTTCCAGCACTGAGACACATCTCTGCAATCTGCTGCTGCCTGCTGCTAGCCCATTTCTCTTTGTGTGGCTGATGCACAGGCTCTTGGCACACTGGCCAGCTCACACACCTCAGTAGCACCTTGTGATTAACAGGCAGAAGCACAAGGGCTCCTGGCATGCTGGCCAGCTCGTACAGCCCACTAGCCTTTGCTCTCCATGACATCATGCAAACAATGCTGAGAGGCATAAGCTGGCTGCCAGTGAGACAAGAAGCAGAGTCAAAATACCATAGAGGAATTAGGAAAAAAAGGAGACAGGTCAGGAGTCAGGGAATTTATTCTCCATGATAGCTTTTAAATAAGGGTGCCTGAAGTAACCATATTAAGCAATAGGAATCACAGTACAATTAAGAATCTAAGGAGGCCATCTAACCCACCTTCTTGCTCAAAGCAAGACCAACTTCAAAGCTGGGTCAAAGTAGCCCAGGGCATTGTTTAGTCAAGGTCTGAATGCCTCTGAGGATGGAGTTTACAGCTCTTGGGCAAACTGGGATAGTGCTTGATCACTCTCACCATGAATAATTTTTACTGTGTGTTTCATTGGAATTTTCATTGTAGCTGTTTGATTCCATTCCTTCCAGTCCTTGCACTTGAAACAGTGTAGCTCCATCTCCTCTATAACCTTCAACAGGTAGGTAGTAGAGTTATCAGGTAGATTCATCCCCCAGTCAGGTGCTGTTCTTTCAGCCTCTTCTTATGTGACCTGACAAGCCTAGTTGTTCTCTGACAGACTTGCTCCACATTGTCTATGTCTTTTTTGGGCACTGTTCAGATGCTATCTCACAACGCTTGAACAGCAGGAACTAATAACTTCCTTTGACCTGCTGGCTACACTCATCCTTTTGCTGCTTGCCTCCACTGCTCTGATTCACACTGAACTTGTTCACTAGAATTCACAGATGCCTTTCTGGAATAGCTCTGGCCAGGGCCTTGCCCCCCTGTACAATTGTAGTTTTGCACTCTGATGCAAGACTTTGCACTTGCCTTTTTTGAACTTCTTGAGGTTTCTGTCAGTTTCTTTCTGCAGCCTGTTTACTGTGCAATCTTCCATCTAGTCTATATCTTTCCATATTGTCTACAGTGGCATTACAGACACAGTGCCAAGGACCATGCTGAAGTCAAGGTAGACGACATCCACTGCTTTCTCCTTACCTATCAAGCCAGTCACCTTAATGTAAAAGATAATAACTGTGCCTGTTTTTCAGGCACAATTTGCTTTTAGTAAATTCCAGCATGTTGTTTCACTGTTCTGTTTTTCATGCAGTTGACAATGGGTGCTTGCAAGGTTTGACGGGTGTTCTTTCTGAGGGCTGCCATGAATCTGATTGACTTGTAGCTTCCCAGAACTTCCTTCATTTCATTGATCTCCATGACTCTTTAAAAAGGACAGAGAGCTCCCCCACACTAAGACTGGCCTGCTCCCTCAGGAACATCAGATGCCCAGCTGATCCCAATGGTTTTTACTTGCCTGGTCAAAAAACTGGTTCATAGTCTGATCGACTTCTGCCACTGGCAGTACCTCACTCTACCAGACACTGTTACCAGCTACAGATATTTGGGAGGCCCGAGAGTGAACCTTGCCAATAAATTCAGGCAAAGAAGACACTGAGCAATTGAGTCTTCCCCATGTCCTGTGTCACTAGGTCCCCTGCAACACTCTGCAGGTCCACACTTTCTTTCTCTTTTTGATTGATCAGCTGTGGCCTGTTACACAGGAGAAAGACAATGAGGGAACAGTTCTCAACCCAGACAATTGTCACAGCTCTCACCAAAGCAACTGGCACCAGCCTGGCCGCATGATGATGCCAGAAAAGTGCTGAAGGAGACAGACACCCTCACCCATCTGGGTGGGATGGGGGTAAAAGAATACTCCCAAGGGGTCCTAAGTGGAAAAGGTATGAGTATGCTGCATATGAGCAATAGGTTGCCAGAAACTCGTCCATGCTGGGAATACAGACAGAAATCTGAGTTCACCTTAGAAGACAATAAATGTCTTCTGGGAAAAGAACCAGCAATCAATCCATTGATCTAACCGAGGCTTAAACAACCATAATTCAACAAACTATTAAGACACCTATCTAGTTGTCCACTTAATAGAACTACCCTGGAAAATACCCATTCACTGAAGTTGAATAAGAATGAGTACATTATAACTTACATTACTGCCAGTCGACAGATGGAGCAAGCTAAGATAAAACCCGGGCCATTATAATATAGTGATCTTTTTGCAATTTTTTTCTGTCTGAAACACACATAACTTTTGAAGATGTAAATTTGTAAAACGTCGTGCTTTATGTATTACATTTTTAGCATCTACTTTAGTTTTTAAGAATGGATGTTGTCTAATTATGCAGTGCAGCTTTGGATGAGAAAATATACTAAGTGTGCATTAAACAGACAACTTAAAATAATGGCACTTGTGCTAAGAAGTGTATTTTCTGGCAAGCAACTAATTTATAATGGTCATAGATATATGCATTAGTGTATGAAATGCTTGTCTTTATTTATTGATTTGAAGGGGCAGTGTTATATTTTTGAATACATATTCTTCATTGGATCCTGTTTTAATCTGCAAC